>NC_041344.1:10041442-10346442 GCF_004354835.1 Perca flavescens | reverse complement strand
GGTTTGAATAATCGGGATATTTTTGTCTTGTCAAACTACTATACTATACATATCATTTAAATGCATATGTATGCTAGAGCTGGGCAATATATCAATATTATATTGATATCGTGATATGAGACTAGATATTGTCTTAGATTTTGGATATCGTAATATCGTAAATGGCGTAAGTGTTGTCTTTTCCTGGTTTTAAAGGCTGCATTACAGTAAAATGATGTCATTTTCTGTTACCAGACTGTTCTAGCTCTTCTATTATTTTCACCTTTACCCACTTAGTCATTATATCTACATTACTGAAGATTATTTATCTAAAATCTCATTGTGAAGATGTTTTGTTAAAGTACATTTGTCAACCTTATAATATCGCCACAATATCGACATTGAGGTATTAGGACAAGAATATCGCTATATCGGATTTTCTCCATATCGCCCAGCCCTAACATATGCATCAATGTGCTTCCAAATCTCTTCAGGTTATCTCCTGAATAGGAACTTCCTGTGGTGTGAAGGCTAAATCAGGTACACAAGGCATGCTTTTTGAGGTAATTACAGTATGTACTTTTTTCTCCATCATTGTCGCCAAGCTCTTTTAACAGAAAACATGGAACCAGCCCGCCACCCAACATGAATCATAAAGCCATCACCAGACATGAGCCTTACAGAGTGTTTTTTAGGAGATTATGTTGTGACTTCTCTATCTGTGGTTTTAAAGCAACGATCACAGAAACATCAAATGGGATGTTTGGCCACCTCATATCTCCAGAAGAGCTTAAATTTGTGAATATATTAGTGTCTGGGATTTTTAAAAGAGATGTGGCACCATTATTACACAAGGAGCGGTTATTGTGTAAGAAATCCAATTATCCGACACTTTGCTGTAGTAAACACAAACTGAGGTGCCATAGTTACAAGTTCACTAATTATTTTTCACATCTTGTGATCGAGAAAAACCAGGTCCACTGCAGACATTAACATCTTACATCAATCAAAAAGTTCTGAAACAGAAAACTTTAATTCTTTAAAAAAAGAAATGCAAACCGCAAGAGAAAAAAATTGTGATTTTTATTTATTTCATTAGGATGAGCTGTTGATCTCTAGAGGGACAATTAACAAAAACATGTTCATTTAAATTCCCCTGGTCATTAAAAGCCAGCAGAATCCATGACAACAGAATGACTTAATGAACTATCTTTATTCTTCTGCCATTATGCTCACACTCTATATCTGACAGCATAGTTGAGGCCTTCGCAATCACTGAATGATTTACACAAGAGGGGTAAAAGCCAATTGATCAGAGTGCTGAGAGAATGCACAAAGTTGTCTCTTGACACAAATGAAAAACTGCAGTCAAGGGTTTCTAAAGAGAAGGCAACCAAGCCCCAAATCTGACAGCTGTTCCGCTTTGAAAATCAAAATGAATAAAAGTTAAGAGCCAGCAAATCAGGCCAGACATGGATTTGCTGAGGCTCAATAGCTGCAAAGTTAAATGCCTGGGACTCAGGAGATCAGAGCCCCATAGCTAAGGGAAGTTTCATATTACCCCTCAGTCTCAGGAGACAGCTAACTTTTATAGGGCGATTTAGGCCTGTGCACCATGACAAACACACACTGTCAAGCAGGAGAAACTTTAGGAAGCTATCCTTACCGACTCACATTCCCTTAGCTTCTTCTGGGCGCTGTCAAAGTCGAAGTTCACATAGAGACACTCCACAAACTCTGTGATCGGGTCCTTATACGTATATGACTCCTGCGGAAGTGAGAGAGAAACCATCATTCGTATGTTGACTAAATCCCACAGCAAAATCTGCATACATTTATTAAATCTTACCTGTTGAATGACTTTCACCAAATCCTTGAGCACCTGTCTGCGCTTTCGTACGTCTTTATTGGTGATGACTGCAGTTGTAAGGTATCGCAGGATGTGTGGGCACATTGTCTGGATGGCATTCAGATACCTGAAAAACACAAAGGCAGCACACAGTGTCATCACTACAAAAATCGGGTACCATAAGTCATTTTACTAAACAGCTCTCACATATTGTTGAAAAAGGAAAGAATTTCATTTAGAAAATAAACTGACATGAACAACAAGGTTGGCTTACAAACTAAAAAAGTATTTTTCAATAAATGTCTCAGGCTGTGAAGCAGCCAGTGTGTCTCTCAGCCATATGTTCTGGAGCAAGATAAACAATTCACTTTAAGCACTGCTAGCTAGTCAGTTGCAGAGTATGAGGACGTGCCACGCTAGCAGCTAGGAGAGCATTATAACGTGTGTTACAAAGTGACGTATACGTTTGTCACAGAAGTAAAGGCTGGACTACAATAGAGCTGATTGGAGCAGTTTGTGAACAGTGTTTTCTGTTGGCTATGATAAGTCCCTTTGGGGTGGACTTAGGCTTTTTCCCTTTGTAAACCTATAACGTGCACAAAAAAAGATATGTAACACGATAAAGGAAATGGAAAAAGCCAAAAAGCATAATATGAGCACTTTAAAGTCTGGATGACAGCACTGTTAAGCCGGTGTATATGCCTGCCTGTTTTTTGCTATATTGAAAACACTGGGGGATATTGTTGGGTCTTTGTAAATTATAGAGTGTGGTCTAGACCTACTCTATCTGTAAAGTGTCCTGAGATAACTCCTGCTATGATTTGACACTATAAATAAAACTGAATTAAGAACATCTAGACTCACTGAGGCTGATAGAGGAAGAGCTCGACGATGTTGTCTCTGCCTTTAGGATGGTTGAAGAACACAAAGAGGGACCAGTGGATGAGCCAGGTCCTCTGCTGGAGTGACTGGAGAGGAGAGCTCACAGACTGAAATGAGAGAGGGGACACACATGGTAGAGGTTATGAAATGTTGCATCAGGCAATGTTTTTAGAACAAGAATACCTATGAACAGAATTCAGACCTACGTTCAATGACGTTCCTGCCAAATGCAGAGAAACAGTCAAGAAGCAGGTTCACATAGTAAACTTCTGAGGTAAATGACCTATAAATAGCAGTAGATCATTCATTCGACTTTCATCTGGGTACACTTTTATTTGATTTCAGTCGGGATACATTGGTACGGATTCTGACATTTCATAAAGTGAGCTCCACTCTCAATGGTAATGCAATTTTTATACTTCAGCGTTTACCAGAAACTGCAAATATCATTCCATGTTGCTATGTGCTGCTTGGCTCATCTCATTTTATCTCTATATTGCTAATGTAAACACTAGCTAATCTTGATAACATCTGTAAGCATCTTAAAGTATTATTCACTTACATTGTTATCTATGGTCTCCCTTAATCGAGTGAGATCCTCCATGGCTGCTTCCCAGTTCTGCATCAGGATCTCAGAGGCCAGTTTCCCCCACAGAGAGCTCAAGGCATTCCTGTCTGTTGAGGGAACCTGAGCAGAGAGCAACAAGTTCAGTGTATCATAATCAGAACAGACTGAGCAGTATTTGAGAAATAATAATAAAAATATATATTTTTTTAAATATATGAACGCAACTGAATCTATTGTGGCTTGTAATTAACATTTTCTATTCTTATGTGGTTATTCTTACCAGGACACGGAAGAAGTATAGGTATTCTGCAGCCCCAGAGTAGTTACCGCACTCGTACTGGAATTTGGCGTACCTGTACAGTGTGTCCAGGTATTCTTGGCGAAACTAAGAAATAAATAAACAAGGGAAATATAAATTAAAATCACATTGAAAAAGGTTAAAAACTGACCAGCATCCAGTTATAAGAAGGTTAAGTATTATTCCCAAGGGAAAATTCAATTTTAAAAAGGTGTGGCACGTCATTAAAGCTCTAATGAATGTGGCTTTCAACAGTCGATAGCACTGGAGTGCTGTCAACTAATCCACTGTTTTTCAAACTGCTAGCACTATTGCTTTATTTTTTTCCTCAAAGAAAGCTAATTGTTAGATGATGCAAGGATGGCAGATTCTGGCTGATTGGAGAATGTATTGTCATCTTTCATCTTTTTAGGCAAAACAAAGCCTGTTCTTTTTCACAATGACAACAATCCCTTCTTTGAGGGTAGTGCACATGACGTGGACAATATTTTTTATGTAACTTATACAACAACAAAAAAAAAGGTAAAATAAAGAAACCATTGGCAGAGAAGTTGCAAGTAGTTACTCTGATCATTGAGTGTATAATGAGCACATTGGTGGGTGGCGTTGGATGTTTTAAGATTCTGAGATTTGGCTCACAGTGGCAGCTGGTTGTTATGGAAACAAAAGCACACTGTGCAACCCGCCTTAAAAGATGCAGTGCATTCTTTATACGACAATAGGTGTGTGAATAAATCCTTTTAACATTTTAAAACTTACATTGTGTTTCTCTGAAAGATAGTCAAAGAGCATCCTCCCATCTCTGATGAAGAATAAAACAATAGACAACAATAGATGAGTCATTTACAGTCCGCATACATACTTTCACATGTATTATAATACTGTCAATTATATAATATAGAATGAGCAAAGAATTTAAGACAGATGCCCTTCTTTGACAAGCTGATCTGACCTTGTGGACTGCATCTGTCGAGTCGTCTCAGGGTCTTCAAACATCTTGACAATTGGCTCTGTCTCTGACTGGAGCTGCTTCAGCTGGGCCACCACAGTACTCCTCTTCTCCTTCAGAGCTGAAACACAAACAATTCTCACACTAACACAATGTTGTTACATCAGCAGTGGTTAAAGTGCTCATATTATGCTCATTTTCAGGTTCATAATTGTATTTAGAGGTTGTACAAGAATAGGTGTACATGGTTTAATTGTCAGAAAACACCATATATTTGTTGTACTGCACATTGCTGCAGCTCCTCTTTTCACCCTGTGTGTTGAGCTCTCTGTTTTAGCTAAACAGTGAGACATCTCACTTCTGTACCATCTTTGTTGGGAGTCGCACATGCGCAGTAAGTACTGCTAGCTTGTCAGTTGCAGAGTATGAGGGCGTGCCATGCTAGCATTATAACGTGTGTGACGGAAGTAAAGGCTGGACTACAATAGAGCTGTTTGGAGCAGTTTGTGAACAGTGTTTTCTGATGGAGATGGTAAGTCCCTTTGGGGTGGACATTGGTCTTTTTCACTTTGTAAATCTATAACATGCACAAAAAGATATATAACACAATAAAGGAAAGGGGTAAAGTCCAAAAGCATACTATGAGCACTTTAAGATGAAAAACAAAAACAGTTAACCCCAATAATATTTATTCATCTGGTTGGAAAATCAACAGCACAAAACAGTAAGATATAGGCAAGAACATATTTTCTGACCGGTAACCAAGTACTTCCCAGATTATGATACTATTCTGTTCTGTTCAGGTGGCTGGTCAATGTTGGGACACCACAGGCACAGAGGCTACATGACAAGACGTCAACTGTATTCTTTCCTTTGACTAAGTGGTTCAATACATGACTGATAATCTGCCTCCATTTGCTTAAATGTATTAAATAAACCATGAATAATAATTACCACCTAAAAGCATTTGTGCTCAAGATGTATATGTTATCTGTTTGAAAGCTAGATGTTACGGCAGAAAAAATGCTATGAAAAGAAAGCTATTCAGTTATTATGGACCACATATCTGGAACAAAACTCCCTTTAAATAAAGGCTGAAAACTTTTCTGTTTGATGCTGCCTTTTTTAAAATCAATTTATTATTTTTTAATAAATCAATTGTTAATTTTATTTTATTCTTGCATTTAATACCTGTGTTATTCGATTTAAGCCATTATATTTATTAGGATTTTGTTTTTTTTGTGTAAAGTAATTGAATTGCCTTGTTGCTAAAATGTGCTATATCGATAAAGTTGCCTTGCGTATGGAATCAAAACAAACTATCAATCTGCTGCGTTTCTTACAGTGTGGAATATCCTTGTCCGGGTACAAGTTTTTGTACACATCCATGGCAAAATCCACCATGTTTGTCTCGCTGAGGAGGTCCAGCTTTCCTTGAAGAAGTTCCTTTTCATTGTATATCTGTTATTAAAAACACAGAATATTTAGTTTCTTGTGGGACACACACACACACACACACACACACACACACACACACACACACACACACACACACACACACACACACACACAGAGATTTAGAAACAACTGTACAAAGCAGAAAAGGGAAACGACAGGACATGTGTGCCAGTGCTACTCCATACTCCATTGGTTGTAACCAACGTTAATCCGCTAACGTTAAGCTGAAACCATGGCTGAAACGTTAGGCTAATTAGCAGTATTAACCCGCTAGGTAACAACAATAAGAAGCTCGTTAGCCAAAGCCCTAAAAAACAACCTCGGTTTTGCGGACTCGCAGCAATTAACTGCTACTATCACTAGTACAGCAACACTCCGGTATAAAAAAACTAAAATAAATGTGTAGCCGCTAGCTGACAGTCTGTTTATCTAATGTAATCTAACGTGACAGATAGCCTAGCCCGGCTGGGGATGAATTGGTGCTCGCTACAACCGTGTTTTTATGTATAAATACCCCCCAATAAACAGCCGCATTATATGTTGGCGTTATGCGATGCAACATCTGTTCTACCTCTTTCACAGACAGGAATTCCAAAAGAGGAAACACCAAATGCCGGTCCAGAAAATGAGCTATCTTGGTAGTCAGGTCGTAATCCGCCATCTTGCCTGGCTTCAAAAACAAACTTTATTGACAAACATAGCGCAGACGGAACCTGGCAAAACTACGTCTTCTCTTTGCATTCCGCAGAAATAAAATATAGAGGTAACGTACTGCGATGATTGAATTTTTGTTAATTGTTTTTGAAATAAAGTAAAAAAAAAAAAAAAAATATATATATATATATATATATATACTGTATATAGCCCTACAAACTTGCAAGCGATACAAAGTCAGTAAAACCACAGTGTCCCACAATGTCTTTGCCCCTCTGTTAATATATCCAAATTGACATAATTAAATCAATTATCAAACGATGATACGATCGTCTACTCTTTTTTCACAAATGTGAAAGTTATATTTACCCACCCCAAATAATGTGATTAACATCAGATTAACAACATATAAAATGGTTTACACGTTTGACATACAGAATCCAATTAATATACGTGATTATAGACTGTGATTATTTCTGGACAGCTTAATATATTATTATCCCCTGTAGCTATTTCAAAAGCTCCAGACAGCCAGGAATGTGGTGCACAAAATATTTCTGTAAAGGCATACAGTTATAGGCCTAGCATGCAAATAAGTAATAGCCTACATAGATATCCCTAAACATAAACACATTATTGGCCAAATTGTTTTTACATGAGTTTTGCAGTTGTTAGAACTGCATCTCACATCCAAGAAAATCTTTCGAAGTTATGACAAGAAAGTATTACATCTCAAAAGTATTTTAGGTCAAACATATTGGACAGAAGGAGACTTTGGACTCTGTGTGGCCAACCTAAATGAGACCTCCTCCAGATCAGTAGAGGGACCAATCAGACAGGTAGCAGCTGTAACCACAGCAGGGACTGCAATCAGAGATGTGGGACACTCATCAGTCAATGAGGAGGAAAACACACTCCTCAGCCTGCTGGGAATGTTATCAGTTGGAACCAGCTGTGATCACAAAGTCAATAGTCACAGAGAAAGATCAATTTAGTTTAAAGAGGCAGTCTTGGTTTGTTTCCTAAGTCTAATATTTTATTGACAGCTCACGAATGAAACCAGGATATAAGATCTTGGAGCTCTTTCAAGATCCAAGACAAGGTCAGCTTTGTAAGAAGCTGTGTCATAGAAACCTACTAACAAAATTAGACTAATTTACCCCTCACACAGGAGGAATCACGGATGTTGTGTCATTGGCCAGTAGTACAAGACTGTCATTGAGTCACATAATTTTCCGGTGTGTCTGTTCAGAATTTGTTTAAGAGTTAAATAGAAGCAGTAACTCATAAAAAACTTTCAAAAACTGCTCTCTCATCACTTTGCAGTTTTCTCAAAGGCTGCAGTCGAGAGCAGAAATTTTCATCAGTTTATGAAAAGCTAGGCAATGAATTCTCACATGAAATCTCCATGGAAGAGCTTACTCATGCCTTACTATCACACAAAGAAAACCTTGACTTGAGTAAATGTAATGTCGTTCTTGCTGGCACATTCCTCCACTTTCCCTCTCTCTCCTTGTCCATCATTGAGGCCAGGGCATATCCTGAACTCAATCTCAGTGGCTGGTGGCCTTCCATTTCTTTTTATGAGAACAAGAGCCAGCTGGATGTGAAGCGCTTTAGAATAGAAGCCAAGAATTTAATAAATTGATGATAATTCAAATTAAGTGTCTTCTTGTGAGATTGCTATGCTTTCTACCAGGTGGTATACTGTAACAGCTCTATAGAGCCACCAAGGATGACAAGTGTCAAAGCAAATTTCCATACTCTGACAGTAAAGCAAAGGAAATAAAACAACAGGAAGAACAGCCTGTCCCGGGGACCACTCCCTGAATGTCAACTCCAATGCAGTTTCCTCACAGTGTCCCCACTAACTAAGTCTGCTGGCTGATGTTTACTCGTGTGCATAGATAAAAATAAATAAAATTAAATACAGTGATGGTTTGTGGCTTATTATTTGTGCTGGCAGTGCTGCAGTCACCAGGCAACAGTGGCTAGATACTTCCTCACTGTCCAGCCTTGTGAATAAAAGTGACACTAAAGATAAAATGGTGAGTGTTGTCTGAAAGTCATCATCGAAGACGGTGCTACTCCCTTATTTTAAGCAAGTTAACCAGCTAAATGTGTCTTGTCTGACCACACTACATTCTCCCTGTAATCCTTAGGCTTCTTCAAATGGGGTCAGTCCTATGTTTCCACAGCCAAATGGTCCCACAGCCCTATGTTCTCACATTTCTAAGAATTCTTTTTCACTGAAAATTAGGCCCTATGTTCCCACAGACCTATTTTCCCACATTTCTAAGATTTCTCTTAAAATTAGGCCCTGTTAAGGTTAGGGTTAAGGTTACATTCCATCTGTAGTCCATTGCTACTGGATATTAGGTTGGGTGTAATTGGCTACCAAATTGGGAGAAAGGGGGCTAAAATCTGATACAAATTTATGAAAAAGGAAATGTGGGAACATAGGGCCTAGATTTGGAAAAAATCTTAGAAATGTGGGAACATAGGGCCTAATTTTAAAAGAAATCTTAGAAATGTGGGAACATAGGGCTGTGGGAATATAGAGCCTAATTTTGAAAAAAATCATAGAAATGTGGGAACATAGGGCTGTGAGAACATAGGCACGCTCCCCTTCAAATGTTGTTTGGAAAACTTCATAAGCTTTTCGGCAACAATACTACATGCCATGTTTGGAGGAGAAATAGCTATGAGCTTCAGAAGTGGAAGCATCATGGTATGGGGCTGTTTTTCTTATCATGGTATCAGCAGCAGAATGCAAATGATCAAAGGGAAGATGAATGAAGCCATGCACCAGGACATTCCTGAAAATAATCTGTTGCCATCCACCAGGACGATGAGAATGAAACACAACTACCTGTAGATGCAGTTAGAACAATCCAAAACATACTGCAAAAGAGGCTGTCTATTGCTAGCAGAGGAAGAAAATAAAGGTGTTGGTGCCAGTCAATCACCTGACTTAAAGCCCATAACATTTGTTGCAAGGAATTGAAGATCAAGATTCACCAGTGGGCCCCCACTGAACCATTTAAGATTTAATGACTGTCTGTGTGAAAGAAAATCCCACCTGAACAATGTGAGACATACAGGAAGCATCGTGAAGCTGGCATCGCAAACAAAAGCTTCTCCACCAAGTAAACACATGCCAGTTAGCATGTTCAATTCTTTTTTCCTGTGTTATTCCACTTTATTTCACATAACTCTTATTATGGATCGGCATGTTAGGATTTTCTTTATCTGCGCCGTTTTATTGAGTTAAATGTCTGGTCTACATTTCATGTGAATAGCTGCATTAGAAATATGTTTAATGTGAAAGGTGTTGAATACTTATTTCCCCCACTGTGTATTATACTTTCATTATCATATGTAGATCAATGTACATCGAGGCAGATTGTAGTATGTGCTGTACATAATATTCCATCAATATAGGCACATGAAACCCTTTGTGTATATAGAGTAAGTTTTTTCCATATTCGATTATGTTTTCCAGCATTCTTTACCGTCAACAACCCTGCAGCAATCTGATCTGTCTGTATCTATCTTGCTATTTCTTTTAGCTGTCTGTATTTGTATGTATACTGAAGTTGACTGTAGTGTGCATAGTGTTAATATAGGGAGAGCTAAATTCCCTATATGTGACAAGATACTCTGCCAATAATTCTGATTATTCTGTTTGTATAAAGGGTGTATGTGGGGTAATACGTATACACTGTCATATTAATTGTGTTACAGATTAGACCGTGGCTGAGGCAGCTGGTAGCAGCAAAATGCAAACATGTCAGAAAAATGAAGACCCATTTCCTATAAACCCCATTTGCTCCTTTCACAAAGACGATGTTGCTAGTTGTTGTCGCTTCTTGTCAGCCCCAGCAAAAAGCTGCTCCTTTACTGTTGTTTTATTTTATGTTTTTAGTGAAGAAGAAAAACATGTTGGAAGCGCATCTTCCTCTGACAACCTTGTGAACTCTTCGCACATTTCCTGTAAAGTCTGACCCACATGGACAAAGTAGACTGCAGTGCAGAGGCCATAGAAGGCTGCCAATCTTCTCAATGATGGACTGTCTGTTAATTACACTGATGTGTAAAATCAATACGGTAATGCTAATGTACTGTATGTAGGTCGTCATGCCCATACTTTATGTATAAATATTGCATGTAAATATATATACACATGGAATGAAGGGCATTAAAGCGTTGATGGGTGGAGCACTCACCCACACTCATAAGTTATCACCAGGAGAGCACAGGAGACAGAAAAGGCATACTGAAGATATAGTCTGGGGTGTGGAAGAAACAAGTGTGAGAGAAAGAGAAATGAAAGAGAAAACATAAATAAAAAAAAAGCAGAAGAAGGCAAACACAAATCTCACTTTGTCTCACTGTGTCTGAGTGTGTCACAGTTACAGAATTATAGCAAAACAAAGACATTCAAATTAATCTCCAAGTTTATTTGTAAGACTTCTCAAATACACAACAATTCAACAAAATATGTGCTTGGGCATGCTTGATGTTAAAGGTTAAAAAATGTGCTTTAATTGCCATTTCTAAGCACTCACATACTGTACATAGAAAAGAAATGTATCCTCTGCATTTAACCTATCCTATACAGGATGCAACCACCAGTGCCAACCGCCAGTGCCTTTTGGTCTGGGCTAACCTAACATACATCTTAAGCACCTGAAGGAAACCCACACAAAGACGAGGAGAACGTGCTAACTCCACACAGAAAGGCCCTGGACCAGGCATCAAACTCAGTACTCAGCGGTGCGTATATTTGCTGAGGCGATAGCGCTAACTAGTGAGCCACTATGCTGCCTGTGAGCACATTTTAATTAATGTGTGTACATGAAGCTGGAAAAAAAATATTCAAGCAACAACAACAAAAACAGTGACTATCAAATCTATAATGGCTTCAGAAGAAATTGATTGAGGTCAAATCACCAGTTATGTCTAAATCACATAGTTATGTATCGACTTAAAACCAACAAACGTGTCTCAAGTTGCAACGCTTTTAGCGTTTATAAGGAAGGCTGACAGGCTATATTCAGCACACGGAAGCTCATGTAGAAAGAAAAATAGAAAGAAGACAGAGCTGACATGTTTTTATTTGCCCTGGGCCAAAACATTTTGCCCTCACATATTCTAAGCTGAAATAAGTAGTTCAGGCACTTTGTCATCTTCTTAGTAATTTATCTGCAAGGTTGAGTGTCCAAACACGTGCACACACACACACACACACACACACACACACACACACACACACACACACACACTCCACTCCAGACTTATTAAAATGTGAGCTGTCGATTTAAAAAAATGTAGAGGTCGGGGTTGTGTTGACCTGAAGGGGTGTGTAAAGGCAATAAAAAGTAATTCAGTGTAAACAAAAGTGGGGAAATGCATATTGAACTCTGGGCTTGACTGTGAATGGACAGCAGTCACTGAGAGTAGCAGTAACATATTGTACTATAACATGGGCATACAATCTATACATATGATTTGCAGACATGCAAAACATTGCTCATATTCATTCCTCTCACTATTGTGCACCAATCCCACTACAATTTTCTGCAAGACGTGAACACGGTATAATGTGTAGCGGGAGCCTGAGGGGCAGAGCATTCTGTACTGAACATGAGAATTGAAATTGTTCCGACATTTGGTCAGATTGCAAACAGAAAACTCAGCCTGCAGAATAATCAGACTTTAATTTTGTTAAAGATCACAGCTAAATGCTCAAATTACTATTTGGCTTTAATGACTTAAAAGCATAATTAATCTTCTTTTTTTTTTACTTCCTGAGGGACGCAGAACAAACTGTGAACACGACATTGTAGCTTGTAAAGTTGATGCATTTAGCAAACAGTTAACACAGTCAGCAGTCACAGAGCAACATTAGCATTCATTTGAAGTCGTGTTTCTTGCCACCTGACGAATATAAACCAATAAGTCTCTTTTAGCTCAATTTTGGTCTCCACCATCTCCTGGAGGCAAAATCTGTCTCTTTTGCTCCACTATCTTCACCAGCTAGGCACTAGCTTTGTCTATATGCTGTTTGGTGATGGACAGATGTTGTACAGTGGGTTTAGACATTTTCATTCAGCTTTTAACACAGCTTCATGCTGTGGCTGAAAATTACAGTGATGTCCGTAAAACCTAAACAACTAGCTAAAATACACTATAACGCTCAATAGAGCCGAGCAGAGTAATGTAATTATTTACACATCACATTTTAAACTCTCATTCTCTCTGTGTGATACCAGTCTTTTGCCCAGATTTTTCTCACAACCCCTCTGAGATCTTTAGAGTAATCTTCCAACATTTAAAACATCTAAACCACACAAACCGATTTGGACTCATTATTAATAAGTGTGTGTCTTTTTTGTCTGAGTATAACCTTCAATTCTATTGAGTGATGTTTTCTGACTCACATGGCATGTGTGACCATTTACAGGGCAGAGTGACTGTGTCAATGACTAGCACAACATAACAATCTAAAATTAGGTAAATTAATTGTTAAAAAGTTTCTTGTGGACATGTCTGAAATTAAATCGTAACTCTAATTAGCTAATAATCCTGATAAAGTTGACAGAAATAGAATACTTAATATGTGCAGGGGAGATATTTATCTTGACTGGGCTGAAACATGCTGCTGGAGGATGCACATCAGAGTGAAGAGGAGCGCAATGTTGTTATCTGCATTACAAGGGATTTGAAGGCAGGAACCTTTGACTGAATGAGGTCTGTGAAGTTCCCCACTCGGTGTGCAGGCTCATTATTTTTCTGTGTACAGGAGGAGAAACAAAAGTGTATAGCATTTGTGAACATGTGTATTTTGGCATCTCTTGACTTGTGTTTGTTCATGATACAGATGTGAGTCACCTCAGTTTGAATGACAGGTGGCATAATTCACCATGGAGAACAGATGAGAACAAAGAATCGTTGTTTCCTGATTTGCAACCTGAAACATTTCATCAGGACTGCCACACCTGCCTGCATGTAGCCAGTATTTTATTTTATTTTTTTTAGATTATTTTTTTGGGGCTTTTCCATTTATTAGATAGTAACAGTGGATAGACAGGAAAGGGGAGAGAGATGGGGAATGACACGCTGCAAAGGACTCGGCCTACATGGGGTGCATGCTCTTACTGGGTGAGCTAGAGGCCGCCCCAGCCAGTACAAATTTAAATATATAAGGTGTACCTTGTGTACATAGTGATGTGTATTTGCTTTAGGTTAAAATCCAACCGAGTATTGTAGAGTCACCAAAGAGACTTCTATCAAATAAAAGCGATATTGTGTGTTTTATTCTGAGTTGGATACATTGTCACGGCGAGTCACTGAAGCTGGTGAGTCAGTTGACACATCCTAAACTCCACAGAGCTGCACTGCTCAGCAAACATTTGATAGCCTGCGAGGAAAAATAATGCAAATATGAAATAGTATTTTGAATACTGCTGGTTAAAGATTGGTTCGCCCGAATAACAAAACAATACGAAGATAGTTTTGATTTTATTTGGCATGTCTGCCTCCACCCCAAAAGGAATTTCATTAAAAAAAATGTCAAGTAGCAAAAATTCAAGTAGCAACACCATTGTAAAAATACTCCATTGCAAGTAAAAGCCATGCAGTGAAAATGTTACCAAAATGTACTTAAAGTATAAAAAGTAAATGCTCTCAATGTAGAAAAATGGCCATGTAAGTGTTACAAATTACATCAATGGATTATTGGAATTGTTGGGTCTTTGTAGATTATAGACTGTGGTTTAGACCTACTCTATCTGTAAAGTGTCTTGAGATAACTCTTGTTATGATTTGATACTATACATACAATTGAATTGAATTGATTACTAGTATACATCAAAGTAGCAGTAATTAATTAAGTATTTTCAATACATCTGTAACAATGCATCATATTCTTATAAGATCATCAAAGGTTTAGTGTGTAAAATCTTAATTTGGAATGTAATCAGAAACCTAATACATGTTGTGGAGTAAAAAGTACAATAAAATTTAAATACTCAAGTACCTCAACATTTTACTAAAGTACAGTATTTGATAATATAGGTAATATAGTATGTGGTAATATAGGACAAAGTGAGAAACTATGTTTATTTGTAATTTAGGTGAACTAATCCTTTTTTCCACATTTCTGTAACAAATTATCTCTTACAGGCATGAAACTAAACCATGAAGCCAGCAATTACAAATACCTTTCTGTAGTTTATTTTAGTTTTAGTTTTTTACATGCATATACGTCATGTAGCTTCCTGGCAGTGCACGTTTAAAAGCAGACTTCAAAGCACGAGAGTGAAAGTACCCTTTTAAACTTCCAGGTAATTGTACAGAGCTGCATCAATGTGATAACAGAAAATTATTTTTCCACATTTCTGTAACAAATTATCTCTTACAGGCATGAAACTAAACCATGAAGCCAGCAATTACAAATACCTTTCTGTAGTTTATTTTAGTTTTAGTTTTTTACATGCATATACTTCATGTAGCTTCCTGGCAGTGCACGTTTAAAAGCAGACTTCAAAGCACAAGAGTGCGAAAGTACAGTTTTAAAGTTCCAGGTAATTGTACAGAGCTGCATCAATGTGATAACAAGAAAAGCCACAGTTCAGACACTGTAGCCTCCTTATTTAGAAATATACAAATATTGATTCTGATAGAGCAGCAAAAAAAGTACAGACACAATCAATGTTACATGTAGTGTTTGATACCAAAAGATTGCACTCAATTGATTCCCTCCGAATAAAGCCATCCAAGCCTTTTGTCTGTGCCCACTTCTGAGAAAACCTCCACTGAGTCAGTCAGCAAGATTTAGATTCAGACGAGCGACTTGGAATTAGTATTCTGTAGAAACCTTTTATGTTCTTGCTCTGGTACGAGCTGGACAGATATGAAAACCTGGCACGCACGATAAACTGCAGCATAAATCAGAGACAAGGTGAGCAAAACTGTCCTGCAGTGAGATTAATTTACCCTCCTCCTTTCACTTCCCCCCCAAAGTGTTGAAATATCTATTCAGTAGGATTACAGAGAGGCTACATCTTTTTTTCTTTTTTTTTCCTGTGAGATGCTTGTAAATGCTCACGTCATCTTGATGCATATGTATTTGATGAACCAGTGTTTTTCTAAATTCAATAGGTCCAGCTCGAACTATGACTCTTGTGAATAACACTTTAAACATTAACATTCTTCTATCAATTTGATTCATAGTTTAATCCATTATTTCCAACAGTATTTTTTACCATTTTATTGCACATTCCTCCACACAATTCATCCATGTTAGTAGTAACACTGAGGGTCTATGGACATTTTATGCTACTGAGCTTTTTTATGATTCTAATCTCAAATATATGCAATTTAAATATTAGAACAGGCCATCACCTTGCAAATTAGTCACAGTTTGCCTATTTACATATACTGTATAGTATATATTTTGCAGGAATAATTGGATGACCTTTCCAAAATCACCACTTAGTGTGAAAGTTCATTCTTCACCATAGCAACAGTAGTTTTTCCTCAGCGGAGTTTTACTCAGTTGTCATGGAAATAAATCAGTTTTCATCAAGTTATCACCAGGGTCCATAATTAAGTGACATCATAAAAACTGAGCCACCTCCGTGACAACTGAGAAAACTCAGATCTCTGCAGGGTAAATCCAGACACCTAGCTAGACTATCTGTCCAATCTGAGTTTTCTGTTGCACGACTAAAACTACTTTTGAACGTACACATTTCACCAAAACAAGTTCCTTCCCGAGGCTATTTTGCTGCCCGGTGCTTAGCTCTGCCCGTGATGATTGTGATTGGTTTAAAGAAATAAAACCAATCAATAAACCAGAGCCCGTTTTTTTCTCCCATCCCGGAATGCTGTGTGGACTAGCCAGACCTTCCTCCGCAGCGCTGTGGAGGAAGGTCTGGCAAAGCAAAGAGAGGATGCATCATTGGTGTGACTATGTACTGTGGGGGACCTAAAGACATTCGCCTTTGTTTTAAGATTCTTCTTTTAAGATCTTGATCACAAAAAAGTCTAAGGAATGTTTTCCTTTATTTCATTAAATAAAGAAAACCTTGGCTGATTGGACATAACAAAAAGCTCTCCTGCGAGATCAAGCCTCAAATTACATACAGAGCTGTAAATGAGAAAAGATTCTGACGGCTGTTGTTGGCTTCATTTCCTTTTTTATTATTATTGTTTATTTAGTTATTTTTAATGCAAACAACCACAAAAACAATGTTAACACAAGATCAGACTTTAATTATACCCTACACCACCCCAGAGAGGAGAGTGACAAACAACCAAGCTAATAAAATACAAAAAGCACATCAGAGTACAATAAAAATGAAGGATAAGAAGGTGAGTGACTCTCTGTGCAGCTTTCTCCTTTTTAAGAGTGCTGACCCAGGTCGAGTATGTCTGTATGTATAAAAAACAACCTATAGCTGAAAATGCTGTGCTACAGTGAAATGCAACTGTAAGTCGTCTATTCAGCGATCCAGACTCCGGCTTCATGTTAGATCTAAACAGAGTGCAGGTTTGCAGAGGAAGTATTTCCTGCCTTTTCTTACATTTCTGAAGATGTCTGACAGCAGGCAAACAGTGACACCACCTGACACGTCTGCTCAAATGAGGCGTGTAGCTCAAGAAGCCTCTTTTTTACTGCAGATAATCAGAGGGAATGTGTCAGATTCCACACACTGCCACAGCTGCCATTACAGAGTGGCAAATCAAAAGAAGAGCATCTTTAACTCCCTTACACTGAGCTACCGTGGCAACAGGCTGACCCTGTTTCTATGGTTATGGTGTCCCTTCTGCATTTCTTCCAGGACAACTCTGGCAAAAGAAAAAAAAAAAGAAATGGCACATGGGTATGTGGGTGCAGCTCGAACTACAGCAGGTGGTTCACTTAATCACCGCAAACAAAGGAAAGGATGATACTAGCAGATTATAACTATGAGTCTGGAGTAGGATTCCTGCACCTATACAGGACAGTTCACATCTCCTCTCAGTCTCAGTGGTAAATTGAGTGAAGGGGTTGCAGCAAGTTCAACAAAGATTCAGCTTTTAAACTGAAACTGATCAGTGAATACCTCCAAGTAGTTGACTTTTCTTCCTCAGCCAGAGTTCCATGTTAAAATGCAGCCTACAGGTATATCCGCCCCAACGGCTTTCAGCTCTGAAAACTGAAAGACAGCTTGAAAGGGGGACGGCAGTTTGTGCAGGATTTGGGGGTTTAAAACCTCTGAGCTGAATGCATAAAGCTGATAAATGATGTGGATGGTGATTTTATTTCCAGCTTGTTCCTCTACTTCCCCTCCTTTTTCCCCGTCTAGCTGAAGCTCTGCTCGGCAGTCTCTTCTCTCTCTTTGAGCTGTGACTGAGACTGCCTGCCGTTGCTATGCAACAATCGGAGTAACAAGAAACATTATTGACTAAGTCATTAACTTAAGGCAATAGTTCAAGAGAGGCATTTCAGACCCGGAGGCATGATCTTACTCCTGATTTATCAAGCCAAGACGGACGTGATGGACGTTCCTCTTGCTCAGTGTGATGAGTTATGACAGCTGATGATAAGTGGCTGCCAGACGCTGATGGAAAGCACCGCCGCAAAGGCTTTTCTTCTTCCTGGTCCCTAGTGTCCACAGCCACACCCAAGCTCTTGACCTTGAGTGACCCCTTCAGCAATCCAATTCCATTTCCTGCTGCCAGCTGCCCTGAATGATTACTCTGACTAACTCCATTCACGGAAGAGGGGGGAGAGGGGGGGGGGGCGCTGGCTATGATGTGTGTGTGTGTGTGTGTGTGTGTGTGTGTGTGTGTGTGTGTGTGTGTGTGTGTGTGTGTCATTTGAGAGAGTGTTTGAGTGTGTGTATGTCCGTCTGTCAGGGTGTGTTTTTGCAAGAGAAGCACAATTTCTGCAAAAAGCCCGAGCGATTCACGGTGTGCTTGTGTGTGTGGGATTTTATTCGGTGCTTCGGCAGTGTGTGTGTGTGTGTGTGTGTGTGTGTTTGTGTGTGTGTGCGTGCGCGTGCGTGTGTGCATGTGTTGTTTTTTTATTACAGGTTTCATTTGGTGTCTGGGAGAGTCCCCTGGCAGAACAAAAACAGACACCAATTAAAGCTGCTGCAGTGTCCCAGGCCCTTTAGATCACTAATAATGTAATAAAACCTATCATCCTCACCTCATCTTTTTCTTCTCAATCAACTACAAGCAATGAGGCCTGACATGAACACACTGCTATCTGTCAAAGTCAGGCCCAGAATGGTTGTTTCGCATGAGAAAAGGTCTGTATTTGTGCTTTGAATTTAACAACATAAAAATGTTTTTATCTGAATCTGTTAACAGCTGTTGGATTAGGGTTAGAAGAGACTTTACACACAAATGTAGTGATGGGTTTATGAAAAGCTGGTGCAACAAAGCAGATTAGCTGAGTTTTAAACTACCGTTATTTTATAAATGAGGACTTTTGTTCTCATTGTAGCCTTGTTTGTCATTTCAATTAGAAAACAAGTTTTTTGGTTAAGATTAAAAGTTGATTATTGAACTTGGAAACAGTAGCTGACAAAATAGTCTCAGCACAAGACCTTAAAGCTACTTTGTGTTGTTGAAAAAGTCATTATTTTATTTCCAGGGCCATTGTTTTGACTTCCCATTTCCAATTCCCATAAACATAGACAATGTGATGACATAATTACACATTTTCACCATATTTACAGACAAATCTCCAATTATCTAACTCCTCAGCGGTAAATGTCAAGTGGTGTGTTGTCAATCCATTAGAAAGGAAGAGTAAGATTTGCTCTCTAGACTGATTTTTGAAATTACATGAACTGGGAGATGTCTGAACAATGCTGCATTCAGGTGGGGTCGGAATAATCAGAAAAATTGGTTTGACTTGCTGAGTTGACGTCATCTTACGCAGAAACATGGCGGACAAAAGTAAATGTTGGGTTGATAGGTAAAAACATTTCTACATTACAGATGACTTTCGACCTCGGGAAATGGGACCATTTGAGGAGTACATGAATGCACCACAAGGGCTAGGAAGACTGGTATCCCCACAGACGGTAGCCTCCAGAGTGCATTGCAGATTGAGTTTTGAGTTAGAAGGCTGACTTTCATGTTAGTCACTCTCTCGCTTTTACTATGCTGTACCACTCCTCTTCAATCCTGCATACTTAATGCAACAAGCTTCCAGCTGGTCTCTCTGATGACTGTCGGAAAAAAATCAATCTGGTAGGTGTAAGGAATCACCAACTGAAGCAGATGAGTCAGATTGAAGAGAAGTGGGTAATTCTCATCACTTTAGCACAACATAACTTTTTCTTTAATATAAGCAGAGGAAAACACCTGACACCTGTGATGTTCATGTAAACTGTTGTTCCTTGACAGTAAACAAGGACAGATAAGCATTGATAATCAACTTAATATTTCATTAAGAGGTCAGATGATTCCAGCTATTTAATTATATTAACGAGGCGAGAGTGAGCGAAGGTGGTGTGGAGGATAATGTGATCCTGCTGGCCTTAAGCACTTTCAATTACAGAGGCTTACGCAGCACAGCATTCTGCACACCGTAAGAAGATACAATAGTTTATTCACAGCATCTTCTGTCAGAGCACGCAATCCATTTACTTCCTTCCCCTTGAATGCAATGTAACATTTTACTCCAGTTTTGCAGCTGAAACGGTTTGGTTTTCTGATAAGCAAGTCAATCGAGTTTGATTGAATCAATTGCTAAAATGCTCTCTATTTTTCGGCCTCCCACAAATAATTAAGTATAACACCAATTACCAGGAGAACTTTCCCCCAGGGGTTTGTTGATTCTCTTTCTCTCTTTCTCTGTCTCTCTCTCTCTCTCTCTCTGTATGCCTTTGAACATCTGCAGTCAAAACCCCCAAGTGTATTTGGCGTAAACTGAGCTTCCCCAACATCGGTACTCAACCACAAAATCTAATTATACCTCCTGTGGTATTACTATTTGCATTTCAACAAGCAAACACAAGCATCTCTTCAGCATGTCACAATTACATTAACAGAATTTCTTTGGAGTTCAACACGCATCCATGCAATTTTAAATTTTTTGTAAACTACATCTGCACAGCTTTGTTAGTAGCAATTCAGTGAAGTGCTGTTTCTGACAAAGGTGGAAAATGAAGGCAGTAGCAATGACATCGCTCCTGATTCAGGTTTGATTCCCCTTGCAGCTACAGACAGGACTTCAAACATACAAGGCTGCACTGGCATGTCAACACGAATACACTGCAACAGCAGCAGCATTAAAAGCAGTGATGCAATGGTAAACAAAAAGGTGTGTCAGAGATCATCATAAGGCAAACCATCACCAACCATTGTAAACAAAATATATATTTCAGAAAAACATATTTCATGTTTTACCTTTAAAACTTCTAATAATGTTGTACAGCACACCCATACATGAAAACCATACATGATTTATGGTTTACGTCAAACTTAATGTATAGATTCAAATCTTATATGAAATATATGAATACAATACTAATATGTACCACAAAGAGTTATTGGTTGCTGTAATAGTTTATTTTGTCCATGCTGACTGCAAGGAGGTCAATTCCAATGTTAGCGATTAGGGACAACATCCACAGTCATCTTTCTGTGTAAATAACATATTTCAAAGTTTTTCTAAAAGTATTAAGCTTTCATAGTCTGAGTTAGTGAAATCAAGTTGGTATCTTTTAAAAATTACAGTCTTTTTAGTACAAAATGCATTCCTTGTGTTTTCCCAGATGGTGTCTGTAAGTTTGTACTAAAAAGACTGAAAGATACCCACTAGATATGACAAAGGCTGCATTCAGACCGATTTAAGCCCTGCATGAAAAGAACACGTGAACTTTGTACTGTAACAGCACAACAACAAATTAAATACAACGCTGATAACTTTCCAGAGTTGTATAATCTTGTCTCAGAGTATTATAAACTTCTCTGCAGGGTTTTGGTATCTGATAAGCCTTCACATTCTTGGATCTGTTACCCAGTCTGGACTTCCTGGATTGTATTTCATTGTCTAACTGGTACCTTAAGCAAATCACCCTCACCAACAAAGCCCCTTGTGTTGATTTATTACAGGTCTGTTTTTAGTCTGAACTCCTGCAAATCCAACTTCTAAACCCTCATGTTAGCTTCAGATGAACTGGAATTAGATTAGGACTGGATCTGTTCAGGGCCACTATGGACAAAAGGATCAGTTACAGCAAACACAAATTATGTCTGTGTACATAAGGGCATGTGAGTATTGTATTAAGACAGACTTGAAAAAAATGTGAATTCTTTTTTTTTTTAAGTGTCCATATCAACCAAAAACGTAGCCTCAGCTGTTAGAAACAAAACGGCATTAAACCCCCCCACTGCATCCCCGATCAAAGGACAGAACTCGTTGGATTTCTTAAGCACTTTTCTGAGTCTTTTCCGCTTGTCCTGTCCATAAATTCAGCTGAGCACTTCTAAATCCTCATCAGCCACTGACAAATGTGAGCAGGACTCCCGAGTCGGACTGGAGCCTGCTCTCAAATTGATCGAGCCGTACAACTTTGCTGCGTGTTTGGAATAAGCAAAGGCTTTCCTCCTCATCATCTCCCCCTTCCACATGGAAATCATGAGCAGGGTGGAGAGCAGCACGCCCCCGAGGGTGAGCAGGCACAGTCCCGCTATGACACACCGGTCCAGATGGGCCCCCACCCTGGCTTTCTCCCTCTCCAGCCGCTCCATCTCCCTGGCGGACACGCTGTCCGGGTCCACCCGGACGTCCCTGGGGACCGTGTAGGATATGGCGACCAAAGAGATGCCAGTCACCAGGCATGTCACGGCGATGATGAAGCCGTAATCCACAGACTTCCCCGAGCCGTCAGAGGAGAGGTCGTCGTCGGACAGCAAGTAAAGTTCCTGGATGTCCTCCTCCTCGTACAGTTCACTTGAGGAGCTCTGACTCAGTCTGCAGGTTTGTGGACTTGTCCCTATCAGCTGGACATCATCATCATCATCTTCATCATCACCTTGGTGTTGGCAGGTGAAAGATGTTTCCGTTTCCTCCTCCGGCCGCGCAGCTCTCCGGGTCTCTGTCCATGGTGCTGAACCATCTCCTCCCCCGGGATGAAGTGACTTCCCGCAGCTGATCTCGTTGACAACACTTGGCTTATTCAAAACCAGGGAGGTGTCTCTCGGATCGGAGTGATCAACGTAAAACAGTTCGAGATCAGCCATTAGAGCATGGGGCTGTCTTTCCCGTCTTGACAAGCCCATGCGTCCGTCTCTGTCAGTAAAACATGCAATTTAAAGAAGGAAAATAAACATTTTAAACTACCTGAAATCATTTTTGCAAGCTTTATCGCCGCAAGCTACTTTTATATCTGTGCCTGAAGTAATTGCACAAGCAGAATCTATACGCATCCTTTTCCTGGGTGTACCGCAAGCAAGTATTTTAAAGTACATCTAAAACAGTCTTAAATTAATTGCCATGACAATATACAATGCCATAATGCCATTTCCACTGCTCGGTAACACTTTATGTTTCGCCTTTTCTGGCTTTTGCAAGCTCTCAAATCGCTGCTGCAAAACACTTAGTCGCCATGCGACACGCTAATGAATCTAACTCCACCTAATGTGATTCATTAATCGGTTATTTAGCAACAAAATGCGGTTGGCAGAGTACCTCTCTCCCCGTCTGTGGCTGCTTGCATCCCCGGCTGCTTCTGCTCCCTGGTCAATTAGAGGGAAAGGTTTGGCAGACCCCTCCCACGGACTGAGCTCCGGCAGACCGCCTTATAATGCTTATTACCGTGCCAACATGAGGGTTCCCCGGAACACACACACTAATCAGATGAGAGTCTGCAAGCGGCACACTCTGCACTGTGGGCAAATGAGTAGAGATATTTCACATTAGTGTAGCTACCACCTCCTCATAAGACATGTAATGCTTTATAGATCAGCTATAAGCCATGCTTTAATAAGAGCAACTTTTGAGTTGCCAGGAATCGCGCTGGGAAGAAGTCATGATTTCATCACTTTCTAATAAACAGCAAAACATACAGTTGTGGGCGCCCATAGATAGAGGTTTACTCCTCCATGCAGCGGGCCGGGTTCGACTCCGACCTGCGGCCCTTCGCTGCATGTCATTCCCCCTCTCTCTCCCCTTTCATGTCTTCAGCTGTCCTGTCGAATAAAGGCCTAAAATGGCCAACAAATTATCTTAAAAAAAATGCAAGTTAAATGCAAACAAGCTATAAGGATATTAAACCATGCATTCTGCATCTACTCATGTTAATAACATCATAAAGTTCTATGAATTTCTCACTTTCTAATAAACCATGCCAGCAAAAGTAATCTGCAATAAGAGTACAGCCATTCTAGCAGCTCGATGAAGCTGTGCTTTGAGCTAAATGCTAAAGTAAACATGCTAACATGCTCAAAATGAGAATGCTAACATGCTGATCTTTAGAAGGTACTATGTTTACCATGTTCACCATCTTAATTCAGCTTTATAGCATGCTGACAGCACTTAACACAAGGTAAAGCTGAAGGTGATTGGAATGTCAATAGTTTTGTATTTGATCATATAACAAAGTGTGAAAAAATTCAAAGTTTGACCTGATGTTGGCTTTACATGAAAAGGAAAATGACAGGATTCACCAAAGTTATTTTAATTCATCCTGATGAATTTCTGAGCCAAATTCCATGACAATCCATCCAAAAGTTGTTGTGATATTTCACTTAAAACATCAAATGTCAACCTCGTGTAGGCGCTAGAGGAAAAGTCTGAGGATCAGTAAAGTTATTAGGATTCATCGTCCAGGGAACATGAATATCTGTACAAAATATCATGACAATCCATCCAATAATTGTTGAGACTTTACAGGTTGGACCAAAGTGATGGACTGATTGGCCGACACTGCCCTACATTTATGCAGCTGACGTGGCTAATACGTCTAATAAGGACTTTTAAAATAAATCACCATGTCTGCAGTTGGAATTGTCAATAAATAGTTAATAACAAATGGATGTTGGTCCAGATGCCCTGACCAAAATGTCAGAGGTTCATTGGAGGGGGTCACCTGATGAATCATGAACTGAAACCAGTGTTCTGCTGCAAGAGGAAATACACAGTCACAACCTGGCAACCAAAAGTTGTTCTTAAGAATGTCAATAATTTATTAACCATAAATAAAGTAATTAGTTACTAAGCCTTCAGGGTTTAATAGGAAGAAATGGTAACTTATTAAAAAGTGCTATTGTTTGTCATGAAAAAGCAGGAATTATTATTATTGTTCTGAGATAGCAGTTATGTGATTCATGCTTTACTAATTGCTGAAGAGAAAAGCTGTCTCAAATTGCCTACTTGCACACTTCAAACACTTAGTTTTAAGTATATAGTGTAGATAACGCAAAAAGTCAGTGCGCTGAAAGTACCCGGGTGACCCCCTAAAAAAGGTCAAAAAGTTCAGTGTGGGCGTCCATAGATGGACCCTACTCGCACTAAACGGGCGCCATCTTGACTACAAAGAGGAAGGGAGCCGTTGACTGGCAGCTGATTGGACAAACACGTCACGTGGGTCGGGCTGCTCGAGAATTTCAAACCGACCGTAATGGCGGCTCATTCGGAATATGATTTTACGAAAATAGTTCACCGAAACGTGTTTCTGAAAACATTTTAAGTGAGAAATAGGCCATGCAGTTGCTGAATCTGTCTTCATTTTAGATCGACAAAGGTCAGTTTAAAAGATTTTCGACAGATTTTGAGAGGCGGCAAGCCGAGCTGGCCGCTCCTCATTTGCATACAAAACATTGCATCACATGTGTTGCGTTCGTCATGTTCATGCCGCTCGTCATTTCCGGTAAGTGTTTTAACATAAGTGTTCCTTTAGGGACAATACTAACCATCGGAAGTGGACACTACAGCAGTAAGTGGTCAGTGCACATTAGCAGTGTACTGACGGAAGAATGAGACACAGCCAAAGTATCTTTTTAGGCATGCCTTCTTTTAAGGGAGGTCAAAGGACAGCAGGAGCCCTGCAGCTGAGGCAGCAAGTCCTCCATACAAATTAGTGTCTTGCTCAACCACAGCGACAGGATCATAATAAATAGGAACATATAGCCAGCAGCTAGTTAGCTTAGCATAGCACAAACACTGGAAACAGGGGGAGACAGCTAGCCTGGCTCTGTCTAAAGCTCTCAAGTTAATATGTTATATCTCATTTGTTTAATCAATATAAAAACTGGTGTTGGCAGGCAGATTGTGTTACCTTTGGTCAGAGGCAGTTTCCTCTGTTTCTAGTCTTTATGCTAGGCTAAGCTAACCAGCTGCTGGCTCCAGCTTCTAATGAACAAACGTAAACAAGAGTGGAATGGATCTAACTCTCAGCAAGAAAGCGAATACATATTTCCCAAAATGTTGAACTATTCCTTTAAATGTAGTAGGTGTGAAATACAAGAATCACTCTGCCAATAGTTTGCTAAAGCTCTCCAATTTCCCAGAAAAACGAAATACAGATGATCTTAATGTCCTCAGTGGAAACTATGTGCTCAACAGCATTTGAGCAAGACGGGATCCTCTAGTCGATGAACAGTCTCATTAATCACTGAAGCAGCCGTCCCTTTGGGAACATATTCAACATCATTATATAATGATGTATAATATGCATTCAAACAATATTATTGCAACAAAGAAACTGATCCAGAAAAGGGGATTCTCCTCCTTTGAAATGAGACAATCATCTTCTGAATGGCCCATTTTCAGAGATGCTCCGCATAGCCAGAAGAAAATTCTACTTTGATATTCATTTAAAACCATGTCAAATCCTATACAGTCATTGCTGAGTGAAAAGCTCCAAACTGGCAGCTTTTCAGGAACTAACAAACAATCAGCTTCACCAACAC
Source organism: Perca flavescens (assembly GCF_004354835.1). Lineage (NCBI taxonomy): Eukaryota > Metazoa > Chordata > Actinopteri > Perciformes > Percidae > Perca > Perca flavescens. The sequence continues at coordinate 10,319,873 of NC_041344.1, read as the reverse complement.
ATCATCATATTTAAAGGTTTAACACAGGGGGAGCATGTACATCAAGGATTATAATTTTCTGACCCACAAGAGGAGAATTTCATCCCTCGACTGAATTTAAATGATTAAAATGAGAAAAATAATTTGTGTCACAAGGTATTTAAATGACAGGAATCTGCAGGAATAAGGATGTTCCACTTCCTGATCCCCTTATTGAAATCCTTCATCTTGCATTGTTTCTGCAGAGCACTGAAGCATATGTAGGCTATAGGTAGCCAAGGGTTATGATTACAAAGCGCTTCGATGCTCCACCATTCAAGGTAATTTTCTCTGTTTACTAAGATCAACCACCCCGATGCTTGTGGCTACTTGACACATACTGTATGCACGGATCGCTGTACATTGAGCAGTCAGGAGATTTTCAGAGGGAGAAGAGTGTGAAGGCGAACTGCTTCAGGGTGGCTTTAACATTTCTGATGGAGAGAATGGAAGGGAGACAAGTTTAAAGCAACAAATTTCACAGCATATAGACTTTCAGTCTGCAGAGGGTCTAAGCTGGGAGTGCTCATAAACCTCAGCAGAAGTCCTGAATAAAAAACAAAATATCTGATACAGAATCTGGCATCTTTCTATTGCCGATTGGCTAAGTGATTGATTCAATATCAATTTTTTTTTACGACATTACCAAAATCTGAAAATCTCTTCACAAAGTCTGCAAAACAAGCATGTTGTTTGCTTTGAAGTCAGTTTACTATTCTGAATTTCCCTTTTTGCGACACACACAAACACACGCACACACACAGACACACACACACACACACACACACACACACACACACACACACACACACACACACACACACACACACACACACACACACACACACATTTTTTTCTATATTAGACACCACATTCAAAAATGTAATCTCTCTAAAACTTTAATAGCTTTAATTAATATTTTCAAAATCAGTAAGCAGTCCACCAAAAAGGAATCTCACTCGCCATTATAAGTGTCATGACATATGGACTGAAGTATGTGAACACCCCTGTCAATATACTTTTGTGTACTTTTTGTTGTGGGCTGTTTTTATAATTGGCCTAGGACTGAGTATTTATTAAAGGAATTAGATCACATGTGTGTCATCTTCAGGTTTTTCACCGACTTTTGGCCTTTAGTTACGGAAACTCACAGTTCTTTATCTCCTGACATACTCCACACTCTCCACTTCTGAATTCTGTTGAAAAGTTCTTTTCAGCCCGGTAATGGAAGATGTACAACCATCAGCTCCATACACACATGCCTTCTCTCCAGGCAGTGGAGGAGACGTGGTCATACTGATGTGGGCGATTACCAAGGTTACATTCGCCACGTCACATAAACACAGCCTACAGTCTATTCATTGTTTACATTTGTCCTACAGCATTGTGTTTTGTACAGTAGGTGCAGCACTTTAAGATGGAAAAATAAATAGTTTTGTAGTTGTCCGGAAGTCTGTGTATTTTTCAGTGAAGTATTCTGCCGAATGTTGAGAACCTGTGAAACATGAACTTACAGAAGGCAGTTAGATAGTTAGATAGGTAGTTAGATAGTTAGTTAGTTAGTTAGTTAGTTAGATAGTTAGTTAGTTAGTTAGATAGGTAGTTAGATAGTTAGTTAGTTAGATAGGTAGTTAGGTACGTAGTTAGTTAGTTAGTTAGTTAGTTAGTTAGATAGGTAGTTAGATAGGTAGTTAGTTAGATAGGTAGTTAGATAGTTAGTTAGATAGTTAGTTAGATAGGTAGTTAGGTAGGTAGTTAGTTAGTTAGTTAGTTAGTTAGATAGGTAGTTAGTTAGATAGGTAGTTAGATAGTTAGTTAGATAGTTAGTTAGATAGGTAGTTAGGTAGGTAGTTAGTTAGTTAGTTAGTTAGTTAGTTAGTTAGTTAGTTAGTTTGATAGGTAGTTAGATAGGTAGTTAGTTAGATAGGTAGTTAGGTAGTTAGTTAGATAGATAGGTAGTTAGATAGTTAGTTAGTTAGTTAGTTAGTTAGTTAGTTAGTTAGTTAGTTAGTTAGTTAGTTAGTTAGTTAGATAAGTAGATAGATAGATAGATAGATAGATAGATAGATAGATAGGTAGTTAGTTAGATAGGTAGTTAGATAGGTAGTTAGTTAGATAGGTAGTTAGATAGTTAGATAGATAGATAGATAGGTAGTTAGTTAGATAGATAGATAGATAGATAGATAGATAGATAGATAGATAGATAGGTAGTTAGTTAGATAGATAGATAGATAAATAGATAGTTAGATAGATAGATAGATAGATAGATAGATAGATAGATAGATAGATAGATAGATAGATAGGATAGTTAGTTAGATAGATAGATAGATAGATAGATAGATAGATAGATAGATAGATAGATAGATAGATAGATAGATAGACAGATAGACAGATAGATAGATAGATAGATAGGTAGTTAGTTAGATAGATAGATAGATAGATAGATAGATAGATAGATAGTTAGTTAGTTAGAAAGGTAGTTAGTTAGAGTTAGTGTTTCATATTATATGGCTTATGTCTGAGCGTTGCAAACATTTATTGTTAAGAGATTTTAATGTTATGTTTTCATTTTGCAAGAAATCATGTTTTGCATTTTGTGTTTAGAGTTTTAAAAAAATTACCATACTTTCAAATAACACAAATAAACATCTAAAAACAAATCATGTATTAATTAGGTGACTGACTGATGAGAAACAATGCATCAGGATGTGCATGTCAGAACATATTAGTGAGCTCAAATCTAATATTTGTTTAGAGTACAATACAGTCAAGTGTGCAATACATACAAGATAAAAGCATCTATTAAAAATAAGTAAGCACTTAACATTATCCTAAGAGATACTAAAATCATTATAACCTGTCAATTGTAATATATTGTAATATTCAGCAATACTTTATTTTAGGTCCCACTATTTAGCACTCATAATGTAAGCAGTATGTAAACACATCTTTTATAACACATTTTAATGTATTTATAAGCATATAGAAGTGTTTTTATGGTTATATGTATTTGTCAACAGCTAAACTTCTCCTGTTGACATCCATAGGTAAAGGCTGGTGTATGAATGACAGTATAGTAGAACGGCTGTTATGATATAAAAGATGTCTTCACAGGACAAGTTATAGTTGCTGACAATTACTGAATAGTACACTGATAGACGCTTAAAAAATGTTTATAGTGTAAAAAATCACGTTTTACAGCATTATCAAATAAGGGGATTAAAGTGTTTCCTGATATTCTTTGTTTGACCTTAATTCTTGAAATACTGACTCATAATGTGATACACGATGCTACAACATTAATGCCACTACAGTTTCTACTGCCCTGCCTATAGCATTTTCTAATACATAACCATGATTGTGCCATGTCAGAGAGAGTCACGCATGCTTTCATAACCTCACACACACACACACACACACACACACACACACACACACACACACACACACACACACACACAAACACACAGTACAGCCATTGGTGCCTGAGGGGGCCGTTGCTACACATGGCACAGAACATGGTCCACATGCCGAACTACAGCTGGAGGTTGAAGACAAAATGTCGGTTAATCAGTCCAATCAATTAGTCAGTGTAACCAAATTGTAAAAAAAAAAAGTATAAAAGTACACATTTGATTTTACATTAAATCACCATGAATTAAAAACGTAACATGAGCAAATCAATTCTGACCGCATAAAAGTGTATACACTGTAGTTAAAAGGAAACAAACTGAGAGTGGGAATACAGATGTAGCCCTCTTAAAACCTGCACAAACTATATATTGAGCAAAGCCCACAAATGCTTAGCTATAGCCTCGCTGCGGCTGACAGCACAGTGTTTTGGTAATGATGTGTTCTCCTGGGATGTAAGGGTGTGTAAACCTCCATCCTCCAGGCAGTAAACAGAAAAAAAGGAAAATTCATCTGTCTAAGTACGACTTTAAGTGCAGCGCTGCAGTGAAATAAAAACCAACCACTGAGAGACATATTGAGATGAGCTCCTGCAAATATTCTGCTCCATCACCGTCTGAGTACCAGACTATTCTCATGCGATATTTTTGCTAGCAACAGCGCTGCTCTGTTGTTTATGATCTAAAGTGATTTGTCATTTCCTCCAGAGATGCTCCCAACCAGCAGGGCCCATTTTATTAAAGCCATCCGGCGAAGTGTGGCATTTTACACTGACGGATCTGCTCTGAAGCCAGAACACAAGTAAAGCTAAGAATAGCTTATGGGAAGCCAGCAGCAGCAGAGAAGACGCAGGTCCAAGGTTAGACCAGGACACAGCAAAGCAGGCATACAGGAAGACACAACTGAGTCAGACAGCCTTTCAGCAGGGGAGGGCGTCTTTGACTGGACAGAGCACTGATAAACACACATACACAGCCATCCGTCTGCTGGATGGTTCGTGTCCTGTGGTCATTAATCATAAGAGCTGAGTCAAGCTGTAATGCAAAGCTGAGCTGAGTAGTCTTATTTATCTCTGTGGTGTCACTCAGCACAACTTAAAGGGTATTTTGGATGAGGTTCAAGCAGGTAAATCAAACAAGCGTTTGCCCCAGCAGCAGAAGTGCAGCTCAACCACAGGCACAAGAGGAGACTAAAGGCCCCTGTTCACTTCTTCACATCCCCACTTCACTAATAATCCATCAAGGACAAACATTTCCAGCCACAAACAAACACACATGACGTGATTTCACCCATCAGTTATTGGACACATTCCCAATTAAAATTCCGGGTTTTTAAAAAAACAACATAACTTTCTGCTGCTATTGCTTGTTCAAAATCTATCGAGGGAGACATGTTTTGTTTCAGCTTGCACAAGTGAAAGAGGGCCAAGTCGAGTGTTTTTTTTTCTTGCACCAGATTGTCTAAACAGTTGCTGCAACATATTTCTGAGTTGTTGTTTTTTTGCTTGCAGTTTTGTAGAATTCAAATAAATCCTGTTTTAAAACCAGGAGAGTCATGATTAGTGTAAAACATATGAGAACACGAAAACAAGTTGTTTTAAGAGGTTATAAATCCCTTATTATTTTCTTTACACACCAGCTGTGAAATGTTAAATTAGAAGAATTGTAAGATATGAGACCAGATTTATTGCTTAGGCTTTTGTCAAACTACAGAAGGTGGAGGATCTTACTTAAAGTGACTATATGTAACTTTTAAATATTTCTGATACTGTGTAATTTTTCATCTGATGATCATAAATGACCTGTAACAGCAAACGAGACTAAAAGTGAAAAGAATGCTATGTTTCTATAGTTTTTATCAAGCCCATTGCCCGGGTCCGATTTTTCCCGCGAAGTCATAGAAGGATTTTCGGCAGGTAGACGGCGCTACAGAGCACCGTTATGTTATTGTATCCAGCCAGGTAGAGGGTGGCAGGAGATTTTTTTTTTTTTTTTGAAAAGTTATATGTTGTAGTTATGGCTGATACTGGGGCAGGGCCATCGCTGAAAAGAAGGAAATCAAACGAAGAACAACTAAAAGCTAAAAGGGAAAGTGAAAGATGACGCAAAAAACGTAAATGATTCAAAAACGTCCCTGAATTGGCCCTCAGGTATGTAATGTCTATTTCATTCATAAAATAACTTTGGATTGCGCGATGTGGTTGTACGTCAGTAGCTGACATTAAATTACGTCCCCCTTCCATTTAGCGTGGACGTTTTATTCCTTTTAGTCCGTGTTTTTGTTGGCCTACTATTTTCTTTCCCCTTGTCACCCTGTACCTGTGTAAAGCGTCCGTGGGTTTCATGAAATGCCCTATATAAGTTATTACTACGTTGGTTGCTACAACAAACTCTTACTAATGCTTTGGCTCGTGGCACAGTGACAGTGATACCCGGTTTAGCTCACGATACATCCAAAGTAGACTAAGCACATGCAATATCCAAGTATAATTAGCTAAATTTAAAGTATCTAAAGTAAAAGTATTCATTGTGCAGTTCCCTGTCAGTGTTTGACTTTTATATTTGATCTATCTGAAATAATATTCCTGCTGCGTTAATGTGTATTTTGCATTTTACTGCTGTAGTTGTTTAAGAATGTGTTAATTTGAACTCCTTTATAAACTGTCAATTAGTTTATCTACAGCAATGCATCATATTCTGTAAGATCATCATATGTTTGTATGTCATACTGTCCTGTAAAAAACACTTATCTCTAAAAAGTTAACTTTTCATGGTGTCAGAAAAACAGCACTGTTTTCAGATTTGTGGCCATGCATTTTCCAGCTGATTCAAGAGGCTTTTGAAAGCTTAACAAGTAGGAGAATTCTATCAACACATAAAGGAACACATCATCCTTCAATTTAAAAGAACCATTTAAAATCAAAATCACCATATTTTGGAGAAGAGCGGTTTTCACTGGGCAGGTAGGGTATGAAGAATTGTAAGCTGAAAAGTAACTAAATCTTTCAGACAAATGATGAACTCCATTTGTGCTGCTGTGCTGCTGACTGCCACCTGTCTGTTTGTGAGTCATAAATCTGTTTTGGTTTAACAGGCTTTAGCTTTAAAGTGCTCATATTATGCTCATTTTCAGGTTCATAATTGTATTTAGAGGTTGTACCAGAATAGGTTTATGTGGTTTAATTTTCAGAAAACACCATATATCTGTTGTACTGCACATTGCTGCAGCTCCTCTTTTCACCCTGTGTGTTGAGCTCTCTGTTTTAGCTACCGAGTGAGACATCTCACATATGTTCCTATCTTTGTTGGGAGTCGCACATGAGCAGTAAGTACCGCTAGCTTGTCAGTTGCAGAGCACGAGGGAGTGCCCCGCTAGCAGCTAGGCGAGTATTATAACGTGTTACAAAGTGACGCACGTTTGTCTCTGAAGTAAAGGCTGGACTCCAATAGAGCTGTTTGGAGCAGTTTGTGAACAGTGTTTTCTGTTGGAGATGGTAAGTCCCTTTGGGGTGGACTTTGGGCTTTTTCACTTTGTAAACCTATAACATGCACAAAAAGATATATAACACAATAAAGGGAAGGGAAAAAGCCAAAAAGCATAACATGAGCACTTTAAAATGAATACAGCATTTGAATTCACACAGTACTTGTTACATTCAAATTAAGTAGATTATATTATTTCTTTGTGGTATTAATCATGTAACTTTATGACATTTCATATTTCATTGAGATTCACATGAGCCTTGTATTTTTACAGTAGAGAATAATGAGAGAATTATAAAAAAAATAATGTGAAAGTTTTAACCTCTTTTTTTCTCTCGTGCAAAGTGTGAAGAGTGCCGAAACATCACAACAATTGTACTGTGCTTCACCATCCCCGAAGAATACAGCAACCACTGGAACGAATATTTTAGCTGATTTGTCTTTTGGCAGCCCTTCAAACTTTACTTCATGGACCACTTGAGTGTTTCAGGGAGAAAATTGGAGAACCTCCAGGTTAAAAAAATTAAATAAAATGAAACTTACAAACATTTGTTAAACTATAGTACAACATAGTAGACATGATGGCTTGTTGTAAAGTAACTCCAAAGTCTCAAGACTAACAAATGTTTTTCATCCAGTAACAATAGCAACAACTTGACATCCCTCTCACAGCTCTGAGCATCACATTTCTGCACCATGGCGCCTCAGCCTGGCAGTGGCTGACAGCAGCAGAGAATATTCTCTATTTTTCTCTGCTGATCTTTTTTTCTTTCTTTCTCCTTTTTTTCAGTCTGAAGGAAAATAAAATTCCTGATTCAAAATATTTAAGTCAAGCTTTCCAAAGTATCTCTGAATCTTGAAAGTGAACTTCTACTGATTGAAGTATAATAATAATAATAGTAATAATAATAGACTTTTTATAGCACCTTTCAAAACACAGTTACAAAGTGCTTTACAATAAAAACAGAACACATTTAAAACACATAGACAATAAGACAAAAACTAAACATAATAAAACAGAGAGGAAAACAAGCTAAAATGTCATAAAACATAAATGAAATAAACAAAAAGCGTTTATTTATTTTTTAAAAGTGGGCTTTTAAAAGAGATTTCAAAGACGAGACAGAGTTTGCAGGCAGGTCATTCCAGAGTGGAGCCCTGACTGCAAAGGCTCTGACACCTTTGGGTCTGAATCTGGATCTTGGAACAACAAGAAGTCCAAGGATCTCAGGGTGCGGGAAGGCACATAGGGCAATAAGAGATCTGATAAATAACTTAGGGCGAGGCCTCTCAGGGCTTTGTAGGTAATCGATAATATTAGGTTATGGACTGGACCCTACAGTGTACTACCATTAATGAAGGGAGGTCAGGGTCGGCAGCTTGTTTATGGCAGACCTTGAGTCGTGGCTGTAGTGTGTGTGTGTGTGTGTGTGTGTGTGTGTGTGTGTGTGTGTGTGTGTGTGTGTGTGTGTGGTTGTCAACTGACTTGGACTGACTTTCTTTAAGATGGCCTGCCACTGTCTCAGTAAATCAGAGCGACCAAAGGGTATTTCACATTTTTACAAGTACTGTTATGTTTTCAGTGAGTTGCTATGCATTACAGTAAATGTCTGTAGACATGCAAAAGCAATCTCTTTTTTTTTTTCCAACAATTTTTTTTTTCTGATTTACTGAACATTAAAGGTGTAAGCTTAATTGCTGTGCACATTGTGTAACAGCAGTACTATATAACTCAAATGAACTGACAAATGTTATGGTTTATAGCTCTTTGGGAAGAGATACACACACACTGATATATGTTATGGGCATAAATGGTGCACAATATCATCAGGCTCAGTCTATCTATATTCATGAAGTACCTGCAGATGGATTGATGGATATAGATAGATAGATAGATAGATAGATAGATAGATAGATAGATAGATAGATAGATTCTTTAAGGCTCCATCTGTTTAAATTTGACAATTGGCTTGAATAACACTGTTTCAATATTTTCCTAAACTATAAACATTTATCAGAATAGCTAAATATAAAGACTTTCTTTTTGGTGTCTCATCAAAAATACTGGCTATGGCCATCATCTTAATTGGAACTGGAAAGAAAAAGATGTATAGTGATGATATAGACATTTTGGTTGACACTAGTCAGCATTTTCCGGACCTTAGGTTTATGGCAAGAATTCATACATCAGCTGTAACTTGGACATGAAGTACCTGCAGGGGATATCATAATCTTTCCCCTGCTGCCATCTTTTATGGTGTTTTTTGTCAGACCTAAGCATTACTGCTGTTAGTGAACCACAGCAGAAACTTGGCAATGACCGTTTTTGTTATTGTCAGAGGTAATGGTCTGTGGAGCCAGAAATCATCAAGTCCTCTGACGTGACAAATGTTCCCCCTGCTGGCTTCAGGTTGAAACCAGGCAGAGCTTAATCTGCAGATTTGTCTTTTCTGTTTCTTTCCATCTTTCAAAATTTAATCTGACAGAAACAAAATTATACACCACATCTTTTTACAGAAAGCCGACATTACAAACTTGGGTAGTGCAGTTTGAGAGACCAAACAAGATTCTAGGTTTTGCAGGTTGATTCATACTTCTATACTAGAAATCATGCTATACCGCCCTCTGCTGCATCGATTTTGGCCATTCTTGTTTTAAAATTGGTACTCACAAGTCCTCCAGTATTATTGTATGGAAGTGCAACACTAATTCACTTGAGTATCCCTTCAAGATAATATATTCTTTGATAGAATAAAAGTATAAATACAGAGAACAACTAGGAAGAAGAAGTCCGTTAGATGTAGTGGTTAATGTAGTCCAAAACACCACCTGGATGCTCCATTTCTTTTTTAGCTTTTTCAGTCTGAAATGTATTATAGTTCATAAGTATACAAATTATTTGCCCTAAAAGAAAAGAAAAAAAGACAATAAGTCTCAACAAAACTTAAATCTTAAATATTTTTTTAACTTGCAAAGTGTGCTATGCATTGTCTGCATGTCTTTCCTAATTTGAATGTAAGAGCAAACATAAAATCACACAACAGGTCTGTGGAGCTGCTCTATTAATGATAAAGTCACATGACAACACCAGCACGTCTTTCAGCATCTCTCTCCCCTCATGTCTCGTCTCCTCTACACTGCTCTCTGTCAAAATAAGAGGCAATGGTTCTTTGGATTCAAGTTTGTGAAATGAATTTTAAAAATATAAACAGAAATGTCTGAGTCTTAGGTTTCCTCCGAGTCTCGGTTTGGGTGCTTGTCAGGTGTGTCCTTTGGGTGGCAGTAAAACTCTTTCACTCATTTCCTTCAGCTTTTTTCTTTCTGCCACTACGGCTATGATTTGAATAATGTAATCAAGCAAATATGTTTAAACCGGATCTGTATATGATAACTAATATGTAAAACAATAATAATCAGCCGTGGATAAATTACCATTGATTTCATCGTGAATATGTAAACAGTATTTGCAGAGCCTGTTTAATTAACAGACACTTTTCACTCTGTTTATTTGTAACCAAGTGATAAAAGGCTGACAGATGGCTGAAGTCTTCATTTGTGCTATTTCACTGTCCACAAGTTGCTACAAAAATGGCTTCTTAAATCCACATTGTTAACCTGTCCACTCTAAAGGTAGGAAAGTAGACTCTTAATCAATTTAGAAGAAAAAACAATTTAAACAGTAAATCTTGCTGGTAGTAAAAAAAAGCAGCCTAATTAACCGCATGATGTATATCTTCTAACTTCACCCAGGACAAAAAAAGCAGATTGAACAAAAATGGTTACAAGAAGCTGAGCTAAAACGGACTGTTTCTTCATAGCGGAGAGATAATGGGAATCATTGGAGAAAATGGGGGGGGGGCGTCATTATTATGTAATTCCCTGTCGTCCTGGTCCACCTGTTGGTTGGGATGGACAGCTAGCAGCTTCAGTGCTCGCAGAGTGAATGTGTGTGTGTGTGTGTGTGTGTGTGTGTGTGTGTGTGTGTGCGTGTGCGTGTGCGTGTGTGTGTTGGCGTGATCGTCACCACTCTCAGCTGAGTTTGTGGAGAATGTGCACAGTTGGTGTGGAGGAGAGTTTTTCCACCTCCACACTGTTGTGCAGAAAAAGAGAACAGGCAATTGCAGATTCACATGTTGTTGGACAGCATGGCAGCTAATAGAGGTCACCGCAGATCTGTCTTTTTGTGCTTTTCATGCTGGCTGCACAAAAGAGTACTGGTTTGTTTTTCCGCTTCAAGCTTTTTCTACCTCACATGTAAAAAAAAAAAAATACTGAATCAGCTTCATTGTTCAGTGAAGTAAGTTGGTTTAATGTGTAGTATAGCAGGCAGGGTTACATATCACTGCAATTGTGAGGTGCTGAAACCCTAATTAGTACTTTAACTAATCAAAAATGCCAGTACAGTGTCGTTTATACTCACAGTAAAAGTTGTAGAATTGTTCTACCTCAGATAGATAGATAGATAGATAGATAGATAGATAGATAGATAGATAGATAGATAGATTTCCTTAAGGCTCCATATGTTTAAATTTGACACTTGGCTTGGATAATGGCTTTAATATTTTTCCTGAACTATAAACATTTATCAGAATAGATAATAATAAGATAGTTAAATATAAAGACTTTCTTTTTGGTGTCTGGTCAAAAATACTGGCTATGGCCATCATCTTAATTGGAACTGGAAAGAAAAAAATGTATAGTGATGATATAGACATTTTGGTGGACACTAGTCAGCATTTTCCAGACTTTAGGTTTATGCCAAGAATTCATACATCAGCTGTAACTTGGACATATACCATAGAACAATCAAAATTCATATTTTACCAAATTACGGTACTTTAGGATTATGTACTGACATTTCTTTTTGCAAATGCAGTCCTGCAAAAGAGCATGTAGACTCCACAATCCTTTAAAAAAATCATCCACTTTTAAGTTGGATTCCAAATGAAAAACTGCATGTAACTTCACCTGCAACTATTGATGAGCTCCATCTTTCAGAGACTGCAGTTCATTCCATAATGCAGCAGCCTACTTTATTAAAGTGGCAGAGCCTGTTGAGCTGAGCTGGTTTTCAGAGGTGAGACTGCCCTGTAAAAACGCACAAATCTTAAAAACTGAATTCTTATTTTGGGTGTTGCCTTAAAGATGCAGATCAACAGTCCAGAAACTACATCCATGAACAGAGACAAAATAAGACAGAATAAGAAGCACCGACAAGCACGGCTGCATGTTTAAATCATATTTCTAGGCAGCACTAACACTGATTTCTGCAGCCTTATGTAAGTAATAAACTAATAATATCAAAAAAACGGAAATACAAAAATATGGTGTTACATTTTGGCGCAGCTTTGTTGATGGGGGAGGTCTAGTGTCGAAATGTAATGATGGGCTAATCCCCTCGCATGCGTAATGAGAGCTCGTGCGTGCCAAGATCAAGGCTCAAAACCAAACCGCCATCTGCCCGACACACACAGTTTGCTCTGACGAACGCGGCGACGTATCGATCTTTGTCACATTATGATGGTTTCATGTGCAGCACACGTCCGGGTGCAATTTGGAGCGTTTTGAGATCGATTTACACTTTTCCCGGAGCTGCAGAGTTGATTTATCACTCGCTTTTCTCGTGCGTAAAACCTGTTTGGTGCGTAAAGAGGCAACAAATCCGCTGAAAAGTCTAGTTCCCCCCGGATATTTGAGCCTAAACATTAAGATGGAAAACTTTACAACAGCTCCAGAGCTGAACCACACTTTGGGGGTTTGGACGGACTACAGTATCCAGTACAAAGTGATAAGTAGTTTACTGCTTTTCGCGATTTGCGCTTTAGGAATCGTTGGCAACGTTATGGTCATCCTGGTGGTGCTCACTACCAAACACATGAGGACTCCAACCAACTGCTACCTGGTGAGTTTAGCAGTGGCTGATCTGATGGTGCTGACAGCGGCTTGTTTACCGACCATCACGGACAGCATCTTGGGATCCTGGGTGTTTGGCCACTACGGGTGCCTCTTCATCACCTACTTCCAGTATCTCGGGATCAACGCCTCCTCTTGCTCCATAACAGCGTTCACCATAGAGAGATACATCGCCATCTGTCATCCGATTAAAGCCCAGTTTCTGTGCACCCTGTCCAGAGCAAAAAAGATCATTTTGTTCGTTTGGGCTTTTACTTCTCTGTACTGTATGATGTGGTTCTATCTGTCAGACATCAATGAGCTGGTATATGACAACATCACCATCATCACCTGCGGCTACAGAGTCCCCAGGAAATATTATTTACCCATTTACTTCTTTGATTTTGGCGTCTTTTTCGTGTTGCCGCTGCTGCTCTCCGCGGTCTTGTACGGACTCATCGCCAGGATCCTTTTCCTCAACCCGCTGCCCTCCGACCCCAAAGACAAGAAGAAGAACGGACACAACAACACCAACAATAAGAGAACCAGCTGCAAAAACTCCCGTCACTCCAGCTCCACCGCGACCTCCCGCAGACAGGTGGGCGGCGTGTGAGTCTGGAGAGGATCACAGCCAGGCTGCTGATCTTTAACAAGGGAATACATTCTGCTGAGGATGGGGCTGAAAATGTTATTTACTCAAGTACTGTATTTAAGTACAAATATATGGTACTTGTACTTTTTGAAGATTGTACACAACATTTATGATGCAATAAAAAAAAGGATAATTTCAGGATAAATGTAGGCCTATATAAAATACTTAAAATTTGCTCCACTTACACCAGTTGCAACAGCAAAATGCTGATGAATGCATCACTAATAATATGTCACTAAAATAATTCAAGAATGTGACATGAACACTCTAAGGGGTATTTTTCAACATCAAGTATTTTTACTTTTGAAAACGTAAATTTTGCCGATAATACTTGCGTACCTTTCAGTGCAGTTATTTTACTTGTAATGGTGTATTTTTACAGTCTGGAATTGCTATATCAATTTAATACTTCATCAACCACTGTAAATGATAACAAATAACTTAACTAACATACATACTAACTTTATAAATTAGGTCTTGAATAAAGATCAGTATGGCAAAACAATTCAACAAAAATGCCACTAAATTGAAGAAAAACAATTGAACTTTTTTTTTTTAATGCAACAACTGGCATTCTCTCTGCATAAGATATTTTCCCAACTTAATTAAAAAACATGTTTTGAGTCATTATAGGATTGAATGGCTTTAGATGAATATCTGTTGCATTACACATCATCACAGATTTTCTACATAAACAAAACATCATATCGTAACCTCTTTAAGTTCCTCTTAGTACTCATCGTCCAGGAAAAACATTGTTAGAGAGACACATTTTGGCTTTAATCTGATTCACCCAGATTACATAACTGAATCAATGGATAATTAAATAAACAAACAAATCAATTAATTAATTATTAAATGAGTGCTGCAACTCCACTTATTTTCATTATATATTAATCTGGGAATTATTTTCTCAATGAATCAATTAACCACTTAGTTTTTAAATCCAAGTTTACATGTCTCATTTTGTTCGACCAACAGTCCCAAACCCAATTATATTCAGTATATAATCCTAGAATATCGCAATAAAACATCAAATGTTTATATTTGAGAAGCCACAACCAGCAACCTTTTGGCATTTCTGCTTAAAAAAATTATTTATTAACTAACTTCACAATTAGTCGATTATGAAAACTGTTGATCAATTGAATTGAGTAATTGACTAATTAACTTATTGTTTCAGCTCTAAAATAAATGAATACAATATATATATATATATATATATATATATTTGATCTGTAGTGGGTCTATAACAGTTAGTTTTGTTTTCATATAGCTACTAAAAGTGCTTTTTGTGAACTGCCTCTTTAAAAACTTTAAAAAAAGAAAAAGATTTCAAATGGTCAGAACTTATTCTGAACCTTATTCTGAACTAAAAAAAAGGCTTCTTTATAGATGTCCATGAACTCATATTTATAAAGAGAAAGAACTGAATATGTTTACCATGTGTGGCTCCATATTTGTTATTTTTATTTACTTCACAGCTCAACAGTATTGATTTGGCCACTAAAATAAAACTTCTCTGGGAGCTTTATTGCAGCAGCAGTTCTCATATTTCTGCTTGTCGCCCGCTACAGGTGACCAAGATGCTGGCTGTGGTGGTAATCCTGTTCGCCACGCTCTGGATGCCGTACCGCACTCTGGTGGTGGTCAACTCCTTCCTGGACCCGGCCTACCTGGACAGCTGGTTCCTGCTGTTCTGCAGGATCTGCATCTACCTCAACAGCGCCATCAACCCGGTCATCTACAACGCCATGTCTCAGAAGTTTCGCGCCGCTTTCCGCAAGATCTGCTGCTGTGGGAGGAAAGGCTTGGATAAACCCGCCGCCTACAGCGTGGCCCTCACGTACAGCGCAGTCAAGGATTCCTCGTTGGTGGAGGGCACTGATCACTTCACAACAGAGCTGGAGGATCTCACCGTCACAGAAGACCTGCTGTCTGATCAGAAAAATATGTTCCCAGACCCTTGTGTGTACGGTAAGGTGAATTTCAGCGACGCCTAAAGTTTGTTTGAGGCCAGACGATTCTGAGGGTCAATCAAGATTTAAAGAGTTTGAAAATGTTGCTTAATGGAATCTGTTAAGTGGGACAATTGTTTCCTGAGTGCCTGCTGACCTTTTCAAAGCCAGGCTGCTTTGGCTAGAGATGTAAACACAGATTACAGCTACTGATACGTAATGACATGATATGTAATACCGAGAATGATCCTGTACATTGTAAAGCAACAAACATCATCAGATAAGCACTCTCTTATTGTATAGGGGTTATCTTATCTTGGACCTACCCACATTATACACCGTGTATGAGTCAACAAGACAAAACACTATTGGATCGTTAAAGGGGACATATCATGAAAAACTCACTTTTTACTGCTTGTAAACATTGCCGACCAACCCACAGGGTTTTGGGCTGCTTAGATCAGAAAACTGCTTTGATCAGATACAACAAGTATTTCAGATTTGGCTCCCCTTCCTGTGTCGCATGCAGGCTCATTAGAATACACCGCCCTTCATCTGAGAATTACCACCCACAGCTTGAGAACTACCTTTGCAAAGGTGCGCAGTATTTTTTTTTCGCAAGCCAATCAAACAGACTAGGATTTTTTGTGAGAGGGCTTAAAGTGACAAGCGCTAAAACTGAGCATTTCAGACAGAGGGTGATTACAGGTATATTCAGACAATTAGAATGAGAAACAAAATGTGTTTTTTGAACATTAAAGGATGTAAACATGTTCTAGCAAGAACCCATAATACAAGTATGAATGTATAAATTATCATGATATGTCCCCTTTAAAGCTGCACATGGCAGGGCGGCATACGGTTGGCTCCAAACTGCAGCGAGAGATTACAGTCTGATATAACGTGAACCCAGAAATCCTGCAAACCAACCAACACAGCCGGTCAGTGATGCTTTTATCCCAAAGGATACCAAAGAGATATCAGAAGCGAAAAGAATAACAGCATCAAGTACGGCTTGGAAGAGTTGAATTCAGTCTTTATGTTCTGAGTCACCACTGACAGCACTGTACATACTAACATTCAGGAATGGTCATTTTCCTCAGCTACAGAAAGACTTAGGCTGATGTTTTCCAAGCAGGCGGCACCATTAAAGAGTGAGTCACACCTGAGCCCTCACGGACAAAACAGGCTGTATTTTTATCGTGAAGGACTCACATACAGCCTTGAGCATGATGTGAAAACCAAGACAGACTGTGTTGAGTGTGTTCTGGAGGCCAGCTTCATTCTTTATAAAGATTTCTTAATTGTTTGTTGAGGTTTTCCACTGCAAAGTGTTCACTGACAGAGAGCGAAAACAAAGTACATAAGTACTTTGTGTACTGCCAGAATCTATTCAAAAATGGCACTGTATGACGGAAGCAGCTAGGTTGTTGTAAACCGACGCACACATATTATAACTCTATGATAAAGAAGACTTAACATTAAGTTAACTGAGATTCAACTGTTCCTAGCAACTGTTATGAGTCACTACTGCAGCAAAACAACCCCTCTTTCCAAACAGAAAATGAAACGAACATAAAACCCTCCGTTGAATAGTTCGACAACTTTACATAGGTAAAAAAAAAAAAAAAGGCTGCAGAGAATCTACACCATAATCCTTGTTAATATTGTCATAAACGTGTTAATATTTTCAACCTGATTTATTATTGTAGAGAAAAAACATGTAACCACACCCACCAGTGATGTCACAGTGTACTGAAACAGCCTGGCATACACCCGTACATCAGCACAGACTTTCACTGCTGTTAAAGTTACTTCTTAAACATTTGTAAATTAATTAATAAATGCATAAAAAAATACATTCATTAACTATTTCTAAAGAAGCAAAGTCACAAGCCTTTATTGATGACTTTCCTAATAGTCTATAAATGTTACTATATTTTAATACAGCCTTAGTTACAACATAACCACCCTTTATAAAAACTGCCTTATTAGACAATGGTACCTCCTTCACTATTGAATTATTAGTCAATGATTCACTCATATATTTTATATTTGTGTGAGCAGCAGTGCCTTTACACTGTAGAAGATGGTATACTGTATAGTGTTACAGAGATCGAAGGACCTTACACACATGCACTGCAAACGTGAAATTATCCAGACATTGCCCGGCAGAGCTGGAGGTTGGAATGCAAATGTCCGAATGTAAATGTAAATGGACTGTTCTTATATAGCGCTTTTCTAGTCTCAACGACTACTCAAAGCGCTTTAACATAGTACAGGAACCATTCACCATTCACACACATTCATACACTGCTCATCAGATAATCAGTCACACGCATTTACACTCCGATGCGCAGCTCGGGGTTCAGTGTCTTGCCCAAGGACACTTCGACACGGGACTGCAGGGCCAAGGATCGAACCACCAACCTTCCGATTGGCAGGCAACCGCTCTACCACTGAGCCACAGCCGCCCCTGAATCAGTTGGATCAGACATCAAAAGGTCTTTACCCTGCCAGCTCCCGAGTACAAAGTCTGTGTAATGTCCGATTGAGCCCAAAGTTTGAGAATTCACAGAAATCGTATGGGTGTGTTTAGAGGTTTCTGTTGGCTGGCCAAAACACAGGATGAAAACTAAGAAGTTAAAAAAGAACGGTGATATACACAAAGACGGCAATGAAAATGTCTAACTGGAGAGACGACATTTAGAAACTTCTGTTGGTAAGGGCAGATGCCGAAATCTAAGGAACAGCAAGAGACTCGGTTGTTTATGACCAAATTACAAAAAACAGCTCTGTGACGCAGTGTAATCCGCGCCATGTCCTGTCTGCTGCACGCCCCACCAGGCGCCACCCCTCATTTAAACCAAACAGAGTATTTCCAGTAAGTTAGAATGCATCTGACACAAACAATCTCCTGTTGTGTGCTACATGTGTGAAAGGTAAACTCTGAACTATGTCCGGAAAACCTGTTCTCACTCCGAACTCCGCATAGGGAAGTTGGTCGGGGGGGTGGACGGGTCAAACAACACAGGACTTTCACCCAGGAGACCGGGGATCGTGTCCCACGCGTCACGTTTCCTAAACCCAACCGTTCTGTTCTTCTTTTCCTAAACCCAACCGTCCGTTCTTCTTTTCCTAAACCCAACCGTATGTTTTTCTTTTCCTAAACCCAACCGTCCGTTCTTCTTTTCCTAAACCCAGCCGTACGTTCTTCTTTTCCTAAACCCAACCAGACGTTCTTCTTTTCCTAAACCCAACCAGACGTTCTTCTTTTTTTCCTAAACCCAGCCGTACGTTCTTCTTTTCCTAAACCCAACCGTCCGTTCTTCTTTTCCTAAACCCAACCGTATGTTTTTCTTTTCCTAAACCCAACCGTCCGTTCTTCTTTTCCTAAACCCAACCGTCCGTTCTTCTTTTCCTAAACCCAACCGTCCGTTCTTCTTTTCCTAAACCCAACCGTACGTTCTTCTTTTCCTAAACCCAACCGTATGTTCTTCTTTTCCTAAACCCAACCGTTCTGTTCTTCTTTTCCTAAACCCAACCGTCCGTTCTTCTTTTCCTAAACCCAACCGTTCTGTTCTTCTTTTCCTAAACCCAACCGTTCTGTTCTTCTTTTCCTAAACCCAACCGTCCGTTCTTCTTTTCCTAAACCCAACCGTACGTTCTTCTTTTCCTAAACCCAACCGTATGTTCTTCTTTTCCTAAACCCAACCGTACGTTCTTCTTTTCCTAAACCCAACTGTCCATTTTTCTTTTCCTAAACCCAACCGTATGTTCTTCTTTTCCTAAACCCAACCGTTCTGTTCTTCTTTTCCTAAACCCAACCGTACATTCTTCTTTTCCTAAACCCAACCGTTCTGTTCTTCTTTTCCTAAACCCAACCGTTCTGTTCTTCTTTTCCTAAACCCAACCGTCTGTTTTTCTTTTCCTAAACCCAACCGTATGTTCTTCTTTTCCTAAACCCAACCGTTCTGTTCTTCTTTTCCTAAACCCAACCGTTCTGTTCTTCTTTTCCTAAACCCAACCGTCTGTTCTTCTTTTCCTAAACCCAACCGTCTGTTTTTCTTTTCCTAAACCCAACCGTCTGTTTTTCTTTTCCTAAACCCAACCGTTCTGTTCTTCTTTTCCTAAACCCAACCTTACGTTCTTCTTTTCCTAAACCCAACCGTTTGTTCTTCTTTTCCTAAACCCAACCGTCCGTTCTTCTTTTCCTAAACCCAACCGTATGTTTTTCTTTTCCTAAACCCAACCGTATGTTCTTCTTTTCCTAAACCCAACCGTCCGTTCTTCTTTTCCTAAACCCAACCGTACGTTCTTCTTTTCCTAAACCCAACCGTATGTTCTTCTTTTCCTAAACCCAACCGTACGTTCTTCTTTTCCTAAACCCAACTGTCCATTTTTCTTTTCCTAAACCCAACCGTATGTTCTTCTTTTCCTAAACCCAACCGTTCTGTTCTTCTTTTCCTAAACCCAACCGTACATTCTTCTTTTCCTAAACCCAACCGTTCTGTTCTTCTTTTCCTAAACCCAACCGTCTGTTTTTCTTTTCCTAAACCCAACCGTCTGTTTTTCTTTTCCTAAACCCAACCGTTCTGTTCTTCTTTTCCTAAACCCAACCGTTCTGTTCTTCTTTTCCTAAACCCAACCGTTCTGTTCTTCTTTTCCTAAACCCAACCGTCTGTTTTTCTTTTCCTAAACCCAACCGTCTGTTTTTCTTTTCCTAAACCCAACCGTTCTTCTGTTTTTTTTTCCTAAACCCAACCGTTCTGTTCTTCTTTTCCTAAACCCAACCCTGTTCTTCTTTTCCTAAACCCAACCGTTTTTTTTTTTTTCCTAAACCCAACCGTTTGTTCTTCTTTTCCTAAACCCAACCGTTCTGTTTTTTCTTTTCCTAAACCCAACTGTTTGTTTTTCTTTTTCCTTATGTTTGTTTTCTTTTCCTAAACCCAACCGTATGTTCTTCTTTTCCTAAACCCAACCGTACGTTCTTCTTTTCCTAAACCCAACCGTTCTGTTCTTCTTTTCCTAAACCCAACCGTATGTTCTTCTTTTCCTAAACCCAACCGTTTTTGTTTTCTTTTCCTAAACCCAACCGTATGTTCTTCTTTTCCTAAACCCAACCTGTTTGTTCTTCTTTTTCCTGTTTGTTCTTCTTTTCCTAAACCCAACCTTTTTAAACCCAACGTTCTTCTTTTCCTAAACCCAACCGTATGTTCTTCTTTTCCTAAACCCAACCGTATGTTCTTCTTTTCCTAAACCCAACCGTACTGTTCTTCTTTTCCTAAACCCAACTGTCCATTTTTCTTTTTCCTAAACCCAACCGTTTGTTCTGTTCTTCTTTTCCTAAACCCAACCGTTCTGTTCTTCTTTTTCCTAAACCCAACCGTTCTGTTCTTCTTTTCCTAAACCCAACGTTCTGTTCTTCTTTTCCTTCTTTTCCTTTTCCTAAACCCAACCGTTCTGTTCTTCTTTTCCTAAACCCAACTGTCTGTTTTTTTTTCCTAAACCCAACCGTCTGTTTTTCTTTTCCTAAACCCAACCGTTCTGTTCTTCTTTTCCTAAACCCAACCGTACGTTCTTCTTTTCCTAAACCCAACCGTTCTGTTCTTCTTTTCCTAAACCCAACCGTTCTGTTCTTCTTTTCCTAAACCCAACCGTTCTGTTCTTCTTTTCCTAAACCCAACCGTTCTGTTCTTCTTTTCCTAAACCCAACCGTCTGTTCTTCTTTTCCTAAACCCAACCTGTTTTTTCTTTTCCTAAACCCAACTGTTCTTTTTCTTTTCCTAAACCCAACGTCTGTTTTCTTTTCCTAAACCCAACCGTTCTGTTCTTCTTTTCCTAAACCCAACCCGTCTGTTTTCTGTTCTTCTTTTTCCTAAACCCAACCTTTCTGTTCTTCTTTTTCCTAAACCCAACCGTTCTGTTTTCTTTTCCTAAACCCAACGTTCTGTTCTTCTTTTCCTAAACCCAACCGTCTGTTTTTCTTTTCCTAAACCCAACTGTCTGTTTTCTTTTCCTAAACCCAACCGTCTGTTTTTTTTCTTTTCCTAAACCCAACCGTTCTGTTTTTCTTTTTCCTAAACCCAACCGTTCTGTTTTTCTTTTCCTAAACCCAACCTTTCTGTTTTTTCTTTTCCTAAACCCAACCTTACGTTCTTCTTTTCCTAAACCCAACCGTTTGTGTGTTTCTTTTTTTCCTAAACCCAACTGTTCTGTTCTTCTTTTTCCTAAACCCAACCGTTCTGTTTCTTCTTTTCCTGTTCTTCTTTTCCTAAACCCAACCGTCTGTTTTTCTTTTCCTAAACCCAACCGTACGTTCTTATTTTCCTAAACCCAACCGTCTGTTTTTCTTTTCCTAAACCCAACCGTTCTGTTCTTCTTTTCCTAAACCCAACCGTCTGTTTTTTCTTTTCCTAAACCCAAACCGTTTCTGTTCTTCTTTTCCTAAACCCAATCAGATGTTCTTCTTTTCCTAAACCCAACCGTCTGTTTTTCTTTTCCTAAACCCAACCAGACGTTCTTCTTTTCCTAAACCCAACTGTTCTGTTCTTCTTTTTCCTAAACCCAACCGTTCTGTTCTTCTTTTCCTAAACCCAACCGTCTGTTTTTCTTTTTAAAACAGACGTTCTTCTTTTCCTAAACCCAACCGTCTGTTTTTTCTTTTCCTAAACCCAACGTATGTTTTTCTTTTATGTTTTTTCTTTTCCTAAACCCAACCGTTATGTTCTTCTTTTCCTAAACCCAACCGTCTGTTCTTTTTTTTCCTAAACCTAAACCCAACCTTACGTTCTTCTTTTCCTAAACCCAACCGTATGTTCTTCTTTTCCTTTTCCTAGACCCAACTGTTCTGTTTTTTTTTCCTAAACCCAACCGTTCTGTTCTTCTTTTCCTAAACCCAACCGTTCTGTTCTTCTTTTCCTAAACCCAACCGTTCTGTTCTTCTTTTCCTAAACCCAACCGTCTGTTTTTCTTTTCCTAAACCCAACCGTACGTTCTTCTTTTCCTAAACCCAACCGTCTGTTCTTCTTTTCCTAAACCCAACCGTATGTTCTTCTTTTCCTAAACCCAACCGTATGTTCTTCTTTTCCTAAACCCAACCGTACATTCTTCTTTTCCTAAACCCAACCGTTCTGTTCTTCTTTTCCTAAACCCAACCGTATGTTCTTCTTTTCCTAAACCCAACCGTACATTCTTCTTTTCCTAAACCCAACCGTCTGTTTTTCTTTTCCTAAACCCAACCGTACGTTCTTATTTTCCTAAACCCAACCGTCTGTTTTTCTTTTCCTAAACCCAACCGTATGTTCTTCTTTTCCTAAACCCAACCGTACGTTCTTCTTTTCCTAAACCACACCATTCTGTTCTTCTTTTCCTAAACCCAACCGTATGTTCTTCTTTTCCTAAACCCAACCGTTCTGTTCTTCTTTTCCTAAACCCAACCGTTCTGTTTTTCTTTTCCTAAACCCAACCGTACGTTCTTCTTTTCCTAAACCCAACCGTCTGTTCTTCTTTTCCTAAACCCAACCGTATGTTCTTCTTTTCCTAAACCCAACCGTATGTTCTTCTTTTCCTAAACCCAACCGTACATTCTTCTTTTCCTAAACCCAACCGTTCTGTTCTTCTTTTCCTAAACCCAACCGTCTGTTTTTCTTTTCCTAAACCCAACCGTACGTTCTTATTTTCCTAAACCCAACCGTCTGTTTTTCTTTTCCTAAACCCAACCGTATGTTCTTCTTTTCCTAAACCCAACCGTACGTTCTTCTTTTCCTAAACCACACCATTCTGTTCTTCTTTTCCTAAACCCAACCGTATGTTCTTCTTTTCCTAAACCCAACCGTTCTGTTCTTCTTTTCCTAAACCCAACCGTTCTGTTCTTCTTTTCCTAAACCCAACTGTTCCGTTCTTCCTGCATGTCATGGAAACGTAAGCCCACCCAGTGACGCCAATAGTCCAGACCAAGTGCGTTTAGATAAAGCGTGTTTAGATATGACGCTAAAGGAGACTTTTATCATCAATAACAACGCCATAGGTACCTGACCAAGCGTCCGTATTTTACGCGATGGGAATGAGAATCTGTTGGCCCGGACCTGATTTTTCAGACATTGTCTGGAGTTCATATGTGAAAAACGGCTTTTGTGTTACATACAAAATATGTTGATATATTTCAACTGCAGCACTATAAGGCCCATCTAAGCATCAGTGTTCAAGTTGAAGCAAAGTGAAGTGAATGTTTTGGTCCGTGTTTTGTATCATGTGAACTGTGGATTTACAAACCATCGCTTTGCTCGTCTCGCTCTTTAGTTGTGAAAGCCGTCAGCGAACGTGGCTGGATGGACGTGTGCTATTTTCTGCCAGATTAGTGACCGTTTATGAATGTCCGAGCACAGGGGAATATAATTGGGCATCAGCAGCTAAGGAAGACAAAGCTCTCGCGCTGAAACAGTGGTTTCATTTACTAATATATGTGGAAAATGTTGAATGTTTAATGATTGTACCAATACTGTTCATGCGTGGAGTATCAGTAGATTCATGCACTTGTGTATGTTGTTCCCTGTGTATTGAAATATATTGTTATTTATAGTAACTATTCTGTTTGTCAAGTAGAAGTTATCTGTATATTATTATGCCACTATTTCTTTTGTCATTGCCCATTAAAACATAAATATTATTTTGTGATGTACAATTTGGAAGCCGCTGCCTTGGTCTCGCTTTTTAGAATAATGTGATCCTGTGAGTATGTTTCATGGTTATCTAGAAATTGCTAATTTGTACATTTTATCTTTATGTCCCAAATAAAGTTGTTTTCGGAATTAAAGTAGATGGTTTTTACAGTTTTTATTTTTATTTTCTCCCTTTGAGTCTACAGAAATGCATACCTGGGGGCGTCAACTTCTCTTTTCCATGAGAAATTAAACTGATTAGACTTATCTGATGAGCAGGTGACCCCTTTTATGGCAGCCTCAACCACCAGTGTATGAATGCATGTGTGAATGGGCTGAATGGTGCATCGCAAGTGCTAAGACTAGAAAATATATATATATATATATATATATATATATATATATATATATATATATATATATATATATATATGCAGTCCATTTA
This sequence comes from Perca flavescens, assembly GCF_004354835.1. Classification (NCBI taxonomy): domain Eukaryota; kingdom Metazoa; phylum Chordata; class Actinopteri; order Perciformes; family Percidae; genus Perca; species Perca flavescens. Next base: position 10,295,355 of record NC_041344.1, on the reverse strand, counting down.
CCATTTACTACGTACTTTACTACTTTAGCAGGAATGGGCTTTAGTCAAAGGACAGGAGTAGGAAGATTTAAAATGACAAATCCAAAGTTCCTGAAATTAAATGCCTTTCTTGGACATTCAGTGGATTAAAAAGACTACTAACCAACAAGAGCCCTCCTTTGAGTGGTTGTTAAGACTAGAAAAGGACTATATAAAAGCAGTTAATTTAGGCTAACATTTACCATTCTGCTTTTTGTGTCTGTCTGTTAACTGATAGATGAGTGAATAGGTAATGTGAATCATAATCACAGTATTAAATCATAGGCGTGAGTGATAGGAGTGTGAGTGTTGTGTTAATAGATTGTGTTGCTGCCCCCAAATTTGGCAATTGTAGGCACTTAAAACACTTGCACAGAAAACAGAACACCAATCGGTCTGAGCCTTAGCACCACAAATAGGCCTCAGGTAAGCCATTTTGAGAACTTTGCAAGCATGGAGGCAATGAGAGTCAGAGTAAGAGGAGGACAAAGAGAGAGAGAGAAGTTGGACGTGGAAGAGGACGAGGACCAGTGCAGAGATGTGTATCAGATGACATCAGGGCTACTCTGGTGGACCATGTGATGAATCATGGCCTGTCCATGAGGGAGGCTGGGCAAAGAGTCCACCCTAACCTCAGTTGCTACACAGTAGCATTGATAATAAGGACATTCCAACTGGAGAACAGGTATATCTTCAAGTTTCTACTCCAGACTCTACCTACTGTATGTGTCACATGATTCTGTATCATATTACAGTATTACTGTACTAACTGTACTATACAAAATGGGTAGTGCTGTGAAGTATATGTAAAGGAATACCATTGTGATGTTACAGTACTGTGTACAGTTTAAAAGTACAGTATGTGAAAAAGAACCTAACCAATGACATCTTGTGGTGGCATTTTCTACAGAATGGTTGGACGACCTCTTCAAGATGGAAGGGAACGGCTCTTCACTCAACTAGCTTGCCATCATTGAAATGGTGTGAGAAAATAATGCAATCCAACTTTGTCTGTGTCAGCATTTCCACACTAAGTCGCATCCTACAGAAACATAACTTCAGAATAAAGGAGCTGTACAGGGTGCCATTTGAGAGAAACAGTGTCAGGGTCAAGGATCTGCACCATGATTATGTGTCACTTCACATACTATATATTGTGATGTGGGAATGAGGGTTTTGCTGCCACCTGCCCTGCCTGTAGCTTGTAAAAATATAGACATTGTAGTTACTGTACGTATTTGTTTTCAGTAACACTATTCAACATTTTCTGTTACAGCGAGTTCTGGATTTTGATGCCGCCCAACTCCCACGTGAGTTCATCTACGTGGATGAGGCAGGCTACAATCTGGCCAAAACCAGGCGTCGGGGCCGTAACGTAGTTGGACAAAGGGCCGTTGTAAATGTCCCTAGGCAGCGTGGGGGAAATATTACCTTGTGTGCTGCAATTAGTGTCCAAGGAGTCCTGCATGACACTACAATACAGGACAGATTATTGCATTTCTAGATGCACTACATGCAGTTGTGCAGACAGACCAGAGCAGCCCAGGTTTGTTGTCATCTGGGAATACGTTGGTTTCCATTGGGCTGATCTGGTCCGAGATTGGCTCTACAACCATAACCATCTCACACTTTTATACCTGCCCCCTTACAACCTTCCTAAATGCAATCAAGGAATTCTTTTCAGCGTGGCGGTGGAAAGTATATGATCGGCAACCACACGCCTGCATGCCTCTTCTGCAAGCAATGGAGGAGGCCCGTGGAGACATTGAGGAGGGATCAATCCAAGGGTGGATTCAGCACACAAGGCGATATTTTCCCCGATGCCTAGCCCGCAAGGACATCGCCTGTGATGTTGATGAGGTCTTGTGGCCAGATCCGAACAGAAGGCAGGATCCATAAGCCCCCCCCCCCTTACTGTACTGCTAAATTTGATGATTTGTGATTCGATTTTTCTTTACTTCTGTAAGAATGTTTGTTTTTTGTAAAAACTCTTGTTTTACAGAAAACTGAGTCTGAGAAAATGACAATAAAAATAGAAACACAAAGACTGCAGTGTTTTATATAAAGCCCATCAGTGCGTTGCTGGTGATATGAAAGAGTAATTCAAATGGTGATTGTGTGTAAGAATTTCGTTTTTAGAAAGGAGTGTTAACTTGTGATTGCAGTGTTTCATTTTGGCATAGATGTGAGTTGTTAATCTCCAAGTGCCATGTCTGGTTGGCTTGTGTGTAGAGTTTTGACATAATGAGCCAAATTCTGCAAAAAAGTGTGTAAGCAATAGGCAAAAACTGTAATAGCCTACATCTTTAAAGAATAACAATTGTAATGGTTATTGATGTATCCACATCAATATTATACTAATGATTGTGAATATACTGTGTATGATTTGATTAAAGATTTGATTACTTTTAGATTAATTTATTCCACAGAGACAACTCATCATATTCATGTGGTGCTTTGCAGACAGACAGCACCTTTGACATCTGACTTTGACAGAATGGAAATTTACTGATGTTTAGAACGTAAATGTGTCAAACCACATCCATCACTTTGAATTAGACAATAACACTATTTCGCATACAAATGGACACCCTTCCTACATTTACCTTGAGAGAATATGTGAAGAAATAAACACTGCACTTCTCACCAATAAATGTAAATTATGTTACAATATCTACTGAGCATCATCCAATATAAATTCAGCCTCAGAGCAATTTAATCTGCTAATTTACTGCCATCGCAGGACTAAATTGCATGAGTGGAATTTCAAAAGGCTCCATACAATTTCTCTGGAGTGTAAATAATGTTTTGATATGAGCCCTCCCCCTTCCTGTATACGCAGATGTTGGTCTGCTGTTGGCTTAGAATCAGAGGTGAGAGGCTATAAACCACCTTAGAAAGAAGATGTACACCGAAGCTAAGAAACGTAGGCTACTGCTGTAGGTGGGAGCCAAACTTATTTTAGCCACCTAAAGAAAATCTGTTTCAGTTTGAATGTAGAAATGTATTCACTGCTTTGCCTTGCTCGAGAGCCCTTTCCGACAGGGAACTGAAGCTGTTCTCTATGCTCTGTTCAACGTCACCAGACTCATTTGTCATTTGAACTCTCAGAACACGGGAGTTGCTGGTCTACTGCTGCCTCACTCGTCATTTTGTTTGTGTTATTGTGGGACTTTGGTGTTTAAGGGTTAGTTTGGATTAACTAAAGACACACAATAAAAATACTGTCTTTGTCAAAGGAGTCTGGTTGCTTTGAAGGGAGCATGGATAACGGCTTCAGTTCCTTGTCAGAAAGGGCTTTCTGATGGCAAGGTAAAGCGGTGAAAATATTCTAAATAAAGTGTAGACTTATAAATGTATTAATTGTTTTAGGTGGGCCTTTTTTAAGGTGGCTAAAATACGGAAGAAGGATGAGGGAGGATGAGCAGAGAGAGAGGAAAATAATTATATAAGAAACTTTCTGGCTCATTAACTCTGAAATTAAAGTGTTTCAGCACAATAAAAAGAGGGTTGTTCTGTGATAATGGGACTGTAATGTTCATCATGACACCCTGGACAGAGACAGCAACAAAGACAAGGGGTGGCGTAAGTGTAATTACAGCTCTCCTGCAACAAGAGAGCATTATGAATAATTACACGTGGAAGAAAATGTACTGTGTCGAGGGGCTGTTCAAAGAGGGGTCACTTTTCCTAAACTACAGTTTTTCATGTCATACAGATACAGTAATGAAACCAAATGCTGTAAAGCCCTCTGCCAAGGATTTATGTGGCTGTATACTTCAAGTATAAGGCTGACAATTTTCTGTATTTTTATCATGGTCAACAAATCCCATGAAAGACCCAAAAAACAATGACAAGATGATTCAACTAGAAGTATTGTCGGTGTTTCCAAAGCCTGATATACTGCGCTTTTATATTGATTACCGACACATCAATGAACCACACTGTGTAACATGTTCCTTCATTACAATGAATGTGGGCACTGGAGTTTATTTTGAGTCCATCTACATTCACCCTCGTGTTGCTGTAGATTCTCACCACAGCTCCAACTGTCTATTAATCCACAGATGAAAGTAGTCCCTAGCAAACCTGGGGACCAATACTTGTCTAAAAACGACAGTTCTCAGATTTGTTTTTAGAATTTACTTGTCCTTTTAAATAAATAAAAATCACAGTGACATACTTAGTTTTGGTCTTTTCATGAGCTTTGCTGACAATAATAAAAATATAAAATATCACCAGCCTTATCCTTTAAAGCTGCTCCAATCAATATTTTTATATTAACAATGGATCAAAAGATGTCTAATGTCAAAGGGGTCATCTTTTATTTGTAACTTTTGTTTGGTTCTCACCCCTCCAGCTAACAGCTGGTGTTTAAAGGAATAGTTTGACAGGATTGGGAAGCATGCGTATTTGTTTACTAGCCGAGAGTTAAATGAGAAGATCAATTTCTCATGTATGATAAATGTGAAGCTACCACCAGAAGCTGGTTAGCTTAGCTTAGCATAAAGTCAGTCAATAGGGGGAAACAGCTAGCCTGGCTCATGGTGTATCATTGAGGGAATGCAGTGATGACAATCATAAATATTACGTTTGGAATTGGTCTGTGTGTGTGTGTGTGTGTGTGTGTGTGTGTGTGTGTGTGTGTGTGTGTGTGTGTGTGTGTGTGTGTGTGTGTGTGTGTGTGTGTGTGTGTGTGTGTGTGTGTGTGAGACGGAAAGATGTTTGTTGGGTGACCATACAGATGTTTTTCATGTTTGTGTTTTTTAATGTTTAAATTATTGGAGCAGACGATGCAAGGACATTTTCTGGGTGAACAGACAATAAAATTTTATCTTATCTTATTTCTTGAAATCTTGGGAAACTGCAGTTCACACCTTGCATAAGCTGACAGTAGACTATAATGTGTCTGTAATTACTGTAAACAATATATAATTTGAAAACAAGACAACATTGACAATATAAATCTGTCAGTGAACGTTATGCTTTCCATTGTGTCTACCATTCACCGCCTGGTGAAGAGACGACCGCACAGGTATGACATCAATAACATCTAATTACTTTCCCTCCATGTACTGATCCCACCGGGGAGGATCTCTATTCATTAGCAAAAGAATGTGCAATCAACTCAATGATCATTTATCTACATCATTCTCCTACTGGAAGAATATCTGGGTTTGTTTACTTTAATCGTTTAATCACTTAAAAAGGGTCCAATTACACCTGCAGAGGCAAATCAGTCTTATCACGAGTTGCTAAGCTTTAATTACAAACCAAGTATTTTCAAGGCCACTCAGTTACTCTTTACAGTTAAGATGGCATCATTATATATGGCATTCGATAAAGATATATAAATACTAAAGTATGATTGATAATGAATTAAAGACCAATGCTTATTTCAACAATAATTAAAACACAAACGCGAGCAACAAAGTGAGTAAAATGAATACATCTTAATAGCATACTGTATTAATTAGGACAACGTATTTACTCCAACTTGAGTGTGTTAATATGCATACTAGTAAGCCGGTTTTGATCATATTCAGGATATAGCCTATGAAACGAGAAATCTGGTTATTCAACTTTGTGTACACATGGTTTTTAAATTTGCCAGGTTATCTTTCACAGCCATCATTTCTGTACTCAGCGGCTGAGCATGAACAACAGTACAATTTATCCTCTGCTTCCTACACCATTACTGCTGTTAGAATTTCACTTTCACGTCAGTATGATCACATTGTTTGTCATCATATTCATTGTTTTACTGACAAACTGCTATGTCACAACACACACACTGCACACACTGACAGACACTAATCAGAAATATGGATGAAGAGAAAAGCTGTTTACATGCCACATTATGCTGGTTTCTATTAGGGACGCACCGATATAACTTTTTCTCTTCCGATAGTTATTCTGAGACTGCAGCTGATACAGAGTACCGATCTGATATGGTGTTTATATGGTCAAATGTTTGCGGAAAAGGACATGAAATCTTTTGAACTGTTAAAATCATCATATGACCTTTACCTAATTTGCCGTTTTTTACAAGTGAGAAGTTGTCTTTTTGACGTAAATAATCCACTGATAAAATGTATCCCGAAAATGTACAATAGTGGGGGGATACAGAATTCTTAACAAAGGTTGTTAAAATTATGCAATTGAAAAATAATCAAGATAAACAAATTATTGAGAAAGTAAAAAACTAATGGGAGAATGAACTTCAATGTGATATTTCATCAATGGATTGGGAACAAATGTGTAATTGTATATTTCAAGTGCTCATATTATGCTTTTTGGCTTTTTCCCTTCTCTTTATTGTGTTATATATCTTTTTTGTGCATGTTATAGGTTTATAAAGCCCAAAGTCCACGCACAAGGGCCTTACCATCTCCAACAGAAAACACTGTTTACAAACTGCTCCAAACAGCTCTATTGTAGATTTTGATTAGATATTTCATATCACCACAAATTCAAAGTAAATATAAAGAAAAATAAAACAAACCAAATGCTAAATGTTGGAGAGAATGTGGTGAAGAGAAAGTGAAACAGTCATGTATTCTGGTCATCTAATGCTCTAAATGATTTCTAGGAAAATTCAGTAAAAGAAGTCATCAAAATCTTTGGCACCTTTGTAAATAAAGACCCACAGTGTCTACTTCTAGGGAAATTACAGATGAAATTGGGAAGAAAGACTCCCACTAACAATAAGGGTAGCAATAATTAAACAAATAACAAGAAACTGGTTGAAAAACGACTTAACTAATCATGAATGGAAAGATCTGGTGAATAAAATATATGAAACGGAGAAGACTACTATAAGGATCAGAAATCAAATGCATTTATTTGAAGAAAAAAAAGAAGTGAGAAATGGATTAAAAATGTGACATAAAACAAAGTTCTTTTTTCTTTTCTTTTTTGTTTTTCTCTTTCTTTCTTATGGTTTCAAAGTGAATAAACGTGACATTATTTTCTCCTCTAACATGATTTACTTTACATATCAATACTTTACTTATCAATCTTTGAACTGTGATCTATGAATTGTGAAGTATTATCATTACTGTATTTTTATTTTACTTTTTTACTCATTTTATGTTATCTAACTTTTTAGTTTCTGATGTATATATGTTGTGTTAAGTTCATTGTGTATTTGTTTATTAGTCGTTCAAAATGCTAATGAAAAAAAAGAAAACAAAGACTGTATTTTAAAGTGAATACCTATCCAATCTGACATATTGGATCAGTAGATCCCTAGTATCCGAATACTCCAACTAGACTATCCACATTTATGATTATTCACATGATCAAACACTTCAACTCAGGTCGCGGCATCCCACTTTGATGATTTTAAACCTGCTCTCTATCTCTCCAATAATGGTATTTAGTAGTAAGAAATTAGTTATGTTGATATAAACAAAAGGCACAGAGCATGTCGAGTTGACCCCTTTGTGAAATAGTAACGCTAGAAACGTGTTTAAATGTTTAAACATTGCTCACTCTGATTTTTGTCTTTTGCCTTCTCCGTCTCTTCCTTTGCTTTGTATTCTTCTGATATAACTTCACAAATCACTCTGTCCTTGTATTGTTCTTGTGATATACTGTACTTCTTGAAATAAAATAAAAGAATAAACTTATCAACTGCTGATATTTGTTTCTTGTTTTATAATTAGGAAAGATCACTCAGATTTGTTAATCTGACATGTGGCAGTAAAATGTAGGCTGAACTATGAACAATAACACGTCTCTCAGATTGTGGCATGTTACTCAGCCCTCATACGGTCTGTACTGCAGAATATAGAATAGAGATACACTGGAATCTGCTCGGCAAACTCAATGAAGAAATTGTTTCTACGTTACCTTCTACAATATGCAATGTTTTAAATGGGCACACATTTCCATAAGTTGGGCTCCAAATATTATATTATATTATAATTAACAAACGTTTACAACTAAATTAAATGGAATTAATTTAAAACTGCTTTTTTATTTTATTGAATGGGACTCACTTGGTTTCTGGAGTCAGTCGCATAACCCCCATTATCTTCCTTTTTTGATTGTGATTCATGCATTTGCATCAGTTAAAGAACTACAATATCTTGTACTGAATAACTGAATGTGTACCTGTATTACATGGCATCATTGAAAATACAAACACTGGTGTGAGATAGGAGCCAGCTGCACATCGTTGTCGTCCGAGGAAACATGATTTTAATTTAGAGCAAGATCAACTTTCCTGAGCCTGCAGCCAATGAAACTCACTCAGAGGGACTGATAAAAAATGTCAATCTTGAAAATGCTTTTTAATAAAGTCCTCAAAAGGCATGTGGTGTTAACCTGATCACAGCAATATGAAGGTTTGGTAAATGCAGACGGTGAGCGGTAACTATCTTTCATTATTCAATTCTCTGTGGTCAGATGGCTTGATAATGTGTTTTTTTTTCTCCGTGTCTGAGAAAAGACAGAGGCTGCCCTTAGAGAAATTAGCAGCTCTGACAAGCCATGTAAGTAATCCAAGGATGCTGGTATTGCCGTTAAAAACAAGTGGTGCAGTCTAATTGAATTGCACACCAATAATTCAATAAAAACAGAGTCAAACTGGATTTTCCTGAACAAAACAATGACAGAGGTAAACAAATCGCCTCGGAAACCAGCAGCACTCAGGGGAGCTGAGGAAACTAATTGTAGATAGTCTTCAGAAAACCATCCTGATAGCGACTATTGAATTGTAAAGACAAACTGCCCATGACTGGGACTCACGCTGATCCACTGGTTCCTTGGTTATTCCTGTTCACACAACACTGGCAATTTCAAGCTTTAATAAATAAGTTTGAGCAGTTTCTAAATATCTGCAAGTTGTACCAGACAGCAAACACAGGCTGCAAATGAAAAGACATCTATTTGCGGATCTATTTCTTGCAGGAGTCAAAAGGTGATGTTGTGTTTTATACTCTCTCCTTTTTTGGATCTAATCCTGTGAAAACCTTTATCTCGGTTTCTTCCCTACTTGTGTCTCTCGCCTTTTTGTTGCGTTGTAATCAAGGAAAGTGGACCATCCTTTTCTTTCAACAATAAAGTCCATTAGTGTCTCTCTTGAATCTTTTTATATCTGGTTGGTTGATTGGATGAGTGGGTTTGAAAAAATGTCACTGCTGAACAAGTGTCGTTTACCAGAAGGATTTTGGCATTGGCATAAAGATTTGAAAAATTTAGCTCATTCAAACTGCAGCTCATCCCATGTTTAATGCTGGAGGAAATGTTCAAAAGTTTAAATATGAACTTTCTTCCATTATCTGGTTTCCAAAATACACTTGTACTACAAATGCATCAGACACCATCTACTGTATTTATTGTAGGTTGCTTCCTGGATGCTGTATAAATAACTGTCCACTGCTCGTAATACTAGGATGGGTTAACAATAAAGAAATACACTTTCACTACATTGTATGTGTTTCTGACTATTAAGAATAGGCTTGTGTAGCAAAGTGTAGCATTTAAATTTTAACCTTCTCCAAAAAAACGGTATCAGACGTGATTGAAATGTTAGGTGTCTTGAGATTATAGGCTTCAAGTCCATCCGATCTGTCCAAAATTGAGGTCAAAGCAAAATGAGCCAGTGTAATGTGTGAAACATGTTTATGTAAATTTATGGAAATGACTGTCTCTTTCATACTTGCACAGTAATGATTTTAGAATGAGCTAAGAAGAGGAATTTCCTCAGTGTCTTCCTTCCCTCTGACCATCTGACAAAAAATACAACCAACCATCAGTGCAGCACAGCCAGCCTTCAGTAAATCAGTCAGTCACTCATTAAGATCAGTGTTGACAATTGTATTTATGAATTGGAATTAATGGCATTACAAATGTCTAACAATGCAGTGAGCATTAATAGGGCACCACATATATGAAATGTATATCAGTTAAACATCCAGTAGCATCAAATGTGATTCACTTGACAATTGTTGAATTAAAATCATTCAGAGAATTTTTTTAATTTCTTAATGAATATCCTGGAAACATTCAGCTCTAGTTTTTTTTATTTAGTTATTATAATAATTTTTTCTTTCAGAACATGGTTCCTTACTTTTTGATCTTATAGACATTTTGCAACATAGAAGCCTTGTGGGAGGTGAAACATGGACGCACACATTCAGTACAGACAGCACAAATGTACACATGAGGAGGAAGTTTTGTTTAGTTGTGGCAGATAACAGATCTTCAGTTTGGAATGATTGCTGTGAGGGGAGTCCCAAATCTAATTATTATTGACCTTTAAAACAAAGAGGTTACTGGAGGTCAGGATGTACAGTCTCTCATTGGTTGCTCTGAAGCCCAGGATTGGTTTATCGGAGTCCAGGCTGGCCACCTGTTGCTTGGCAACCTGTCCTACCTGACGGCCCTGCTTCCTGTTGAAGAGGACGGTTTCCACCGGCGACGGCTGTCGGTAGATGAATGTTCGGCGGAGACACTCGCACAGTGAAGCGTAGGAGAAGTCTGGAGCGCAGGTCGCAAACTTCTTATCCCGCTTGGATGCCTGGACGTAGCCTATGAAAACAGAACGGGAAGATTAGAGAAATGCAGAGAGGATCTTTGACAGGAGTGACCTGTTTACACTCACAACCTGTTTACTATCACACCCTGTTTACACTCACAACCTGTGTACACTCACAACCTGTGTACACTCACAACCTGTACACTCACAACCTGTGTACACTCACAACCTGTGTACACTCACAACCTGTGTACACTCACAACCTGTGTACACTCACAACCTGTGTACACTCACACCCTGGTTACACTCACACCCTGGTTACACTCACACCCTGGTTACACTCACACCCTGGTTACACTCACACCCTGTTTACACTCACACCCTGGTTACACTCACACCCTGTTTACACTCACAACCTGTGTACACTCACACCGGGACACTTTCACACCATTTTCAAGCATCAGCAACTCCAGCAGGTTGAACTGGGCATCCTAAACACTTTTAGGCCTTTTAAACGGACTTGAAGAAACTTGCTCGCTTAGCAACAATAAGGCTAAAATGTCTTTCCATTTAAAAAAAAATCTGATGTTGTGAATAAGACATAACATTAATTGTCTAGTCCTCAAATATATTTCAACCCCTGCTTTTTCAAATGTATTACCCAGAAACATAAATATCACATTCTTACAAATACAGTATTTTTTAGAATGCCTTGGCTGAGTGGCACCACATTTTTGTTGCACACATGCTCACAAAGGAAAAAAGATTGATCAGGTATGTGTCCAATTAGTAACCAATGAATCTATTGCTTGTAACCATTGATAGCTGGGGTATCAGGGACTTGCTCAATGGCACTTTAATGAAAATAAGGAAGAGCAAGCGCTGCCCTTTCGCCACGCAGTTTTATTCTGCTAGGCCGAGGATTAAAGTTGGATTGTTATTAGATCCACCTTCCAGTAACAAACCAATTTTATGTAACCTTTAGATCCCCACTGCCCCATCTATAAGGTTTAGGAAGGATTGGTTGGGCCACGCAGTACAGTGTGTGTTCTGGTGCATGCATGTTTTTAGCCCATTTTCTCTCTGAGCCTCATTTCGACTCACTGACATAATTACTGAAAAAATCCCCTGGGATCCATCTGCCCTCTTAAACTGTATGATGTATTCCTAACCGAAAGATTGGTAAAACTCTGCGTGCGGTGTTTAATGAAAAAGACAAATGAAGATGTCATACCTGTCAAAGTGAAAATTGAAATAAAACGTGTTCCAGAAGTCGTCGTTAAGAAGAGAAAGATGAGTAGAGGAATTTAATTAAGATGGAGATTGAAAGAGACGTGGCTCTAGAAATGGGTACACTGGCTGATGGCCTGAGTATTTGATTTGAGATTTGGAGTTAAATTAAAACAGCCTCAACCCATTAGTCAGTGCCTCAGCTAAGAGACACACTATCATCCAGACCTCTTGAAATGGTTTAAGTGCAGAGCATAGAAATCTGTTTATGATCCTATTTCCACACATTTATGTGTGCGCCCCTGTACACTACCAACAGTGTCAGTAAACTCCCTGGTCATTTACTGCAGATTTATTGCCGCCATTGGAAACATTCTGTTGTCTTGCCACTGCAGCACTAGAAGCACAGCAGCAGCAGCAGCATGACAGCAAATGTAAACACAGTTAATTGCTGTAAGAATTAATAATTCAACTCAAGTTGTCATGATATATCAAAAATAGAAATTAAGGTAGGCCTCCACTGAGACTGCTGCTTCCATCTTCAAACCACTCCCACATCCAGTAGTCTTGCTTTGCCAGACCTTCCTCCACAGCGCTGCGGAGGAGGGTCTGGCTAGTCCACACAGCATTCTGGGATGGGAGTAAAACTGCTCTGGTTTATTGGCATTTCTTTAAACCAATCACAATTGTCATGGGTAAGCACCTGGATAAGCCACGGTGGTGCTGCAAAATAGCCTCGGGAAGGAACTTGTTTTGGTGGAACCTGTGTACGTTCAAAAAGTTGTTATAGTCGGAGAAAACTCAGATTGGACCGATAGTCTAGCTAGCTGTCTGGATTTACCCTGCAGAGATCTGAGGAGCAGTTAACCATAGTCCTCAAAAAGCTTGATTAGTCGTTAAGACTAGAAAAGCTATATAGATGCAGTCCATTAACATTCATCTTTTCAATGCACATGTCTAAACATCACTAATGAATCACATCTAAAAAAATTAATATATATTTGTGTGGGTTTTTGGGAGATACTGCTGCAAATATGATGACTTCATGGCTATTTAGAAGTATATAAGCTGAAAAAGGGTTTTTAGTTGAAGCTCTTACCTAAGGCGTTGAACGTGGCAATGTGCTCCCACATGTTACTGGGTTGGTCGGGACGAGGCTGCCACACCAGAGCGTCCACATCATGTCTGAGGCAGAAGCATGGCATTTCAGAGGGGTTCCCATCAACTGTGAACAGATACTGATTGCTGCCTAGATTCACCTGGAGAGAGACAAACAGATTTCCAAATTGCAATTTAGTAGAGATTTTTAAATAACATTGTGTGAAGGGTAGATTTTCTGATGTGCTCTGTTGTCATCTGTGTGGCTGAACCTGTATAGATTTCCATCTATTTTTATTCTCTGTCTTACTTACTTATATCCTGCATTCCTTTTTTCCCTCCTTTCTTCCAGTTTATTTTTCATTTGTTTGTTTCTCTTGTTTTCCCTCCTTCATTCCTTTCTCTTTATTCCTACCTTCTTTATTGTTTTCTTTCTTCCCTCCTTCCTTTTCTTTCCTGCCTGTTTACCTTCTTTCCTTCCTTCTTTGTTTTTTTTCTCTCCTTCCTTCTTCCTTTTTTCTTTGCTTCTTTCCTTTCCATCCTCCCCTCATCCTTTGTGTCTTCCCTAATTTTTTACACTTTTCCTTCTTTCCTTCCTGTATCTCTGGTTGGTTTTGCAAATACATTAAATGTTCCTGTGTGGGATCAATAAAGTCTATTTTCTTGTCTTTGTTGATTGATTTAAAAAAATACAGGTTTCTCTACATCTTTCTTCTTATGTGGTTACCAATATAATAAAAGGAAAGATTACTGTTACTGTTTGTAGAAGATCTTTCCATTGAAATTCAGTGTGGCCATTAAGGGTGAAAAGCTGTACTGAATAGTTTGTGATAACAGCCATAAAGGCCATGTATTTGCCCAAGACTCAGTTCACTCTGATGGATGTACTTGACATAATTGCGTGTGTGTGGTTTGAAGCAATTGTAGTCTGACTCCAATTTGTTTTGGAGAGAACATGGCCGTGGTTGACATAATCGCTCCTCGACATCTGAGTGTTCACGCCGATCCCTCAGTCAGAGTCAACCCACACCCTGTGAATCCAGCTGCAAACATATTTTAGAGGCTGTCAGGCAGCGCTGTCCTCCCCATCTCAAAACACACTTGACAGGCATTGAAAATTCGGCATAAAGCAGCACACATGTTGGTGGTTGATGGTTGTGCACAATGACAAGCCTTTTAGCAAGCCATCACTCCTCCACTCTAAACTTCATTTTCTTGCCACTTGTGTTTCGACTTTGAGCATGCGGCAGACGTTCGCTCATGCTTTTGTAGATCCTGTGCGTGAGAGTTGATTACAATGACACCAGTGACTAATCCGGTCATGATTTATGGACAATAAAAAGAAACAGTACAGTGTCAAAGATTGTTATCGGTCATGGGGGGCAGAGTGTATGCAAGTTTCGTTGAACTTAAAGCCTCAAAATGATTTCAATGATTAGTTTCTCCTCTGTGCAATGGGAAATGCTAATCAATCAGTGAAATCAGCTGCTGTAAAAATGATGTCCAAACAGTCAGCCCTGCATGGCACACAGCTGCCAAATTGAGTATTATTAGACGTAAGATGGTGGTGTGCCAAGATTTTGAGATCTAACTTTTGAAATTCCCACCATTAACATCTGCCATCACAACGGAGATGAATTGGGTTTCATTTGTGCTACTCAGAGCATTGCTCAAATACATATTTAAAAAAACACAACAGCAATGCATCTTTTACAAAACAATATCCCGGTTACTCACAAAAGATCTGAAACTTGGAATTTGAGTTTGAGCCCATGAGTTTTCATATTTATTTAGAAGAAAGCTTAAACAGTTAGTCCACAGATGTAATCGGCAACTGTTTTGATTATTAATCGTACAAATTCACAGGTTCCAGCTTCTCAAATCTGAATATTTCTGTTAGAAAACACTCCTCTATGCTTGAAAACTGAAACTTTGGGTTATGAACTGTTGGTCAGACAAAACAAGACACTGTAGGAAATCAACTTGGGCTCTGCACTTACTGACAGTCTATAAAATAAGCGGTGGGGAAATAATTTGTTGCAGCCCTAGTATAAAGTAGTTTCAATTAAAACTGTTCACATAAAACATAAAAACTATGTTGGGCGATATTGAGAATTCAATTTTCAATTCAATTTCAATTTTATTTATAGTATCAAAGAGAAGACATCCCATTAGTACTGCCTGTGGTGCTGTTTGGCTAATCGCTAGTCCTCTCGGGGCACTCATTGGATTGATTTATTTCCAACCGAGAAACCGCTGCTTCATGTGATGATGCCAGACAAATCAGTCAACTTAGTAGGCAATCCGGACGTTAAAACATCAAACAAACCATTGGTTTTATATTTTCAAGATAATAAATGAAAGAAATTTTAATTTTCAGACTTGGCTGCCATCTGTGGTCGGCACATTTGCAACACAGATCCTACACTGAAACACTGAAAGCAACACATAACCAAATTTCACCACCAGTGTCTTAATCTTTCTATAAATAAAAATGTTGTCGTCAGCATCCTTAAAGATGTTATGACAACGTAAAAACTCTACACATAGTGGGTTTAAAAAAAAAGTCCAAGAGGAAGTGTTGTTTCTGATGCATTGAAAGAGTGAAAATTCACCAATACAAAATATGCCTTATAGATACAATCTTATGGATAAGCTTTCATACTTTCAGAAAATCTAGTTACATCTTTCAATATCTTAAACCTGAAATATAATAATATTATTAGCTCTTACTCATACATGCTAATGCTGAGTGGGAGTGTGTGTGGATATATGCTCTAGGAATACGGTTATTGTTTGATAAAGATATTTGGGAGCTGGAAACTCTCTACCACCTTTATTAAGAATTACATTACCAGCTGCAGGATATTAAGATTTGTTTTGTCTTCTCCAATTCAAGACATTTCAGTTGATGACTAATCATTGTTATTGTATGTATTGTAATACATAGCTCTACTCTACCTATGCCTGGCCTGGGTCTTGGGAAATAAAACTGTTTCCTCTGATAGTCTGTGGCTTGTTAATGGTCAAATTCCACACAAAAAAAGAAACATCCAATCATGAGGCTTTTGTCTCATTATTTTACAGCACATATTTTCACACAGTCTCTGGCCTGCTTTCTGTGTCAGATATGTACAGCAGAGTGTTCAGATCTTACCTTACAAACCAGGGAAATCAGAAGAATCAAAACCTCTATAAAAGAAATTCATATTCTGCTTTAGTTTCTTTACAAAGCCATTATTGAATGAGAAGGATTTAACCGCCAGCAGCAGAACAAAGCATCAGATTAAACTCTTGAATCCTGAATCAAAATTCCTGCTAATTCCTATGTTACCTGCTAAACCGAAATATGCTATTCAAAATAGAGAGCGATTAAAAACATGAAAGGTAAGCCCAGTTCTTAGGGACCAGGGGATTTTTATTAAAGAACGTGGATGACCTGGACACAGAAAAACCCTCTCAGGTGTTCTTCTGCATATACTGTTAAATGTATTTAATGCCTCTACATAGAAGAAACAGAATGGGTTAAACACAGTTTGCCTTTTTGTCTGCTTTATACCTTGTGGTAAAGCACGTTTGCTCGGGTGTATTGTAATATCTTTCTGTATAGTTACTTGATTTGCAATAAATAAAAATAATCATGTTTTAGTGTATCTGCCATACAGGTTTCCTTTTTAGAAAATATTTAGTTTTGTTTTGTTAACTGGGACAATGTGTAAAGTTGTCACTCATGGAAAAGTTGAATAGTCAATATTATTGATGATTCAAACACACAGCATAAAGTACTACAGTTGGGCTGCGTATAGACAAATACTCAAAATAAATTACCTGTTCTTAGTCAGAAAGAAGCTTTTAGTGAATACTCTTTCCTTGATATCATCAAAGGGTTTGTAGGCTTTATAGATGGATGACAGGAAGTGAGTGGTTGGCATTTCGAAAGCAAAAGCAAATGTATCTGTACACAGAGGCCATATGTCTGTAATAACAGCGGAAATGCAAACTACCTGTCATCATCATCACCGCTTCCGTCACGTTGCTGCTCACTCGCCTTTTTATCGGGAGGACAAAGCATTGTTTATTTAGACTCTCTCTTGCCCGAGACGCTGAACTTTTGCTTTTCATTTGACTGCAAAGACACAAGTTAAATCAAACAACATTCAGACATGAAGACCTTGATATCATTCAGTCTGGTGTGTGATCATGAATATTCAAGAGAAAATTCAATCTCTTTGACATCACATTTAATTATTGTCACTCTTGAATCAAAGGGGAATAAACCAGATTATTTCAATGCTGTATCATTATGTATTTTACACAAAAACTCAGAACATTCACTGTGTTCAGAGAAGCTGTCTGTGCTCTGTAATGGTAAGATGTTAATTGGCTTGCAGAGTCATTTGACAAGTTTCACATTATGTTTTTATCATCTCACACTGTAATTAGCCATGCTAGTGACTTTGTGAGGCTGTACTTCAGCACAGCTAACATGCTCACAATGACAATATTAACATGCTGATGTTTACCAAGTTGGCCTGCTAACATGTTCTAATTAGCACTGAACACAAAGTACATCAAAGGCTGATGGGAATGGTGTCAGATGAAAAGTCAGAGGATTACCAAAGTTATTTTACTTCAATTGGAGGGACTGTCTGCACCAAGTTTAATGGCAAACCATTCAATAGTTATATTAAAAAAAGATATTTCACACACAAACAAAAAAGAGTAAGCCATATGGTGGTCTACAAAGGTTTAGGCTCTGGATAAGTGAAATATTTGACCTGCTGGTGGAGTCAGCAGGGAAAAGTCAGAGGATCACCAAAACCATTAGGATTTATCCTCTGGGCACCATGGATGTCAATACCAAATAATAATAATAATAATAATATATAATAAATAAAATAATAAAATAAATGTCTGTAAACATTGCCATAGCAATCCTTTCAATAGATATTCTAGTCTGGACCAACGTGGTGGACCAACTAACTGCTATTTATATCCTTATATCCTGCACTGACGCTGCAAGTGTAACTAGAAATATTTAAAGAATATGCAACAACAATATTTGCAACACATGGCGCTAACACACATCACTTTTATTTTACATACAATATCCCTGTTTTGTTTATTTTAATGGTGTTATTGGTAATTACAAACTGTACATTTTCAAAGTTTCCTGAATCTTATTTTTCAAAGAAAGCCTTGATAGCCAAAGCCTGCAGTAAATGCAGTTAACAGATCTACTCCATTGAAAAAGGTATTACACATATGGCCAGTGGATATGACTCACAGCCTCCCTCTAGGGAAAACGGATAAAAAAACATTCTTAGTCTTTTCAACTGGGATTGGAACCGAGGAGAAGCACATCGACAAAGGCGCCAAATTAATAGGCGGTCACAATTTTAAGCTGAAAGGTTTTATATATATATATAAGGGCGGACAAAATGAGGCAGGGAAGTAAAGAATAGAAAGGTAATGCTCCCTGGACGAGATACGGAACACACACACACACACACACACACACACACACACACACACACACACACACACACACACACACACACACACACACACACACACACACACACACACACACACACACACACACACACACACACACACACACACACACACACACACACACACACACACACACACACACACACACACACACACACACACACACACACACCCAACTGTCCTTCGAAAGGCTGATGGTACAGGTACGATTCTAATCCACCTCATTTAAGGGCAACAGCTCGCCGTTGCAGAGTGAATGGAGGGAGAAACATTAAAGGCATCACAGCCTGGGCAGATACACTGCACCTTGTATTCAATACTCATCATTAGCCTTTCATTACATAGTGAAAAGGTTTGTTTGACTATTGTGAGAGTTTTTGTGATGGGGAATTCTTAACCATAAATTATTTTGCGCAAATGAAACAGAGAAACTGAAAGAGGCGCAGTGATGGACATACACTAATGTCCACAAATGAATGAATAGAGCTTTTTTCAACTGCAACAAAAATAAAACCTTAACTTAAGCTCATTATTATGTATTTCCAAAATACAGAGGTAAGTTTGTTATTGTTATTTTTTTTCTCAGACATTGTTGACGGAGGGTTGCGACAGGTTCCCATCTTCCTCAACAATTGCTGTTTTTCAGCAAAAACCTTTAGATGAGTATGGTAGAAAAGCGACAAATAATACAAGGCGGAGATTTCACGAACGATGGAAATAATGGAAAAGACAAGTTCCTTATCTTCTACCTTGAATTATTCAAGCATTCTTTTAATCTGAAAACCACACAAAAGCCATTCACAACCCAAACTAGACAAAATCCTGTTTTTCAGAATCAGTTTTTTATGGCAAAGTGTAAACACATACAAGGAATTTGACTCCAGCATTTTGTTTCTCTCACCTCACAGTAGTTGTTATTTGCTTTTTAACCAAGCTAGCTAGAATGAAATGTCTTAATAACTATTGGATAGATTGCCAGGAAATTTAGTACAGTTAGTTATGTTCCCCTGAGAATGAATTATAAAAACTTTGGTGATCTCTTAACTTTTCATCTAGTGCCAGCATCAAGTTAAAATCGTATGACCCAAATGTGAGTTTATCAATTTCCCCCTAGAGGAACAAATAAGTCTCCGGTTATCTTAAATACCTGTAAACATTCCCATCAGCCTCAGCTTTACTATTGGTGCATTGGCAAATGCTATCCTACAAACCCGCTACGATTGTAACCATTATATCCGCTAAAATCACCCTTTTACCATTGTCACCGTGAGCATGTTAGCGTGCTGATTTAAGCATTAAGCTCAAAGCACCGCTGAGCGTAAGTACATACTCAAAGAGCTGCTAAGATAGCTGTAGACTCTTGTTGACAACATAAACTGTAATAAGATAATAATTATTGTTTGTTGAAGTATATGCTGGGGATAGACTGTAAACACTATCTTAAATGCCAGCAATGTAGTTTACAAATCCGCTGTGACCTTTTGCTTCAGAGGCTAACGCTTACTGCAGCTGAAATGGACAGCCCAAGAGTCTTCGATCAGAGTACAGTAGGAAAATATCCGCTTTAATAGGTTGACAATGAGTATATGCTTCCTTTGATGCAGAGCATTGATACCATCTGATAAATGTCAACATATTCACGCCTTTCTCCACACAAAAGCAAAGTGACCTGCTGTACCCGGACAAATACATTCCCAGGATGACCATTTATAAAAATAGATGCCAGGTACAATGGTTCAGCTTCTTAATATTCAAGTCACGAGGGCAGGTGATAGAAATGGAGTTGGTGTGCCCGTTTCTTCTTCACTGGGCCTTTGTGGGGCTCTCTGAACAAGTGGCTTGTTAAAGTGCAAGGCCGGCGCTGGCTTGCTCACTGGGGGCAGTGCTGAATAAAAACATGCTCTTCTGAAGGCAGTTAGCATCAGATTGCCAGCAGTGTACTTGAGGGGAATGCAGGATGGAAGGAGGTAACAGACACGACTGAAAATGTTAAATCTTACGACTCAGGTTTGAAGGATTGGAGCATCAACGTGTTTACTAGTAAAGGAGATAGGTGTTACTCACCACCTTAGTGGGCTTGAGTGATTCTCCATCAAAGTGTGTGAGGCTGGAGCTGTCTTCTGGGAACCCATCACAGTCCTCCAGCTCCTGAGAGTTACAAGGGGGCTTGTCCCTGTCAGGGTTTCCGTTCTGGATAAAAAAGGAGGAACAGGAAAACAAGGCCGAGGCCACGGTTACACTCGTTTTGCATTTATTAACATGTAAAAGGCTTGATTTGCACTGAGGACCTCAAGTGGACCCAGATGATACTAATGAAGTGTAAGGGCGAGAGAGGATATGGCTAAAAATTACTGTTGAAAATGAGACCAAGGGTAACCCAAGTGTGATGATGTTTACAAGATGGGAAAGGACAGAGATGAGAGGCGAGAGGAGGAGGGAGGGCTGCTAAAAGCTAGAAGAGTGGACTTAAATAAGAAATGCCTGGGTTTACAGGATTGTGGTTTTAATAATTTGTATTTAATTCGCCGATAAACACAGACATTTCTGTCTTGTTATTTATCAACCATTTTGCAATTGAGTTTCTACAAAACACTATATCACAAAATATATTGATATTGTGAAATAAAATAAAACCTGTATCTTAGCCTTTGTAGATTTTATTCATAACAACATTTGGGTGCCAAATGTCAGAATAATTTCCTAATAATTTTTTAGGAATTTTCCGAAAAAAAGAATTATGAAAAGGTTTACTAATTATAGGAAAAATGGACATTAGTAAATGGAGTATTTCAGCAGCAGGTCAGCTTGAGATGTAAAAGTGTGTTGATCGAAAATCAGCCGAATGCCATAACATTTGTGAGCTAATTCTCTGAAGTTTTCTTTTTTCTTCAGAACAATGCTTAAATAACACAAAATAGCTCATGTTGTAATTGGTAGATTAGCATTTAATTCGTGGGCAGCTTTTACACCCGTAAATTTACACAAATGTTGGGTATTTTCATGCAAGGGAGGAAGCTTTGGCAGGAGATTTGTTTTAATGATGGCACCGATGAAAGACATTGTCCATAACACTTAGTATTTGAGTTATCAGCATGAGCCTCAGCCTACCAAGTCTTCAGAGGTGAGGAATGTCAGTCTCTCGTGGATGAGGGCAGCTTGCTCGTCGCTCATCACGTTCTCCCCTCTCTTGTCACCCATCACCAGCTCCGACCACATCGGTCCCTCAGTGCGCTTCTGCAGGGTCACCTCCAGGCTGATATAGAAACAAATAGAAACATATTCCTTCTCATTCAAAGTTCTGATCATCAATGAGTCATATACATGCAAATGATAAGGCTTGAGTGTGCAGACAAGCTGTGTCAGAAAGCTCACAAACTGATTTTCCATTTGTCACAAGCTGCCAAAAGGTTCCACACTTTCAGAAATTGTCTGACAGCATGAGTTTTATGAACTACTTAGCAAACGGTGTACTTGAATGAGAATGATGCAAACAACTAGTAAACATCCAATCAGGAGCAGTCTGGTAGGCTAAAATGCAGTTTTCATGAGAAAGGTCAGAGAAGAGCTTGATGGGTTATTCAGGGTGACAGGACTGTGGCTGATCTGGTTTTGACAGAAATTATGTTCCTCAGTAGCAAGTGTTTGAAGTTGCAGCAGAATAACACAAGAAAGAAAGTATATAAAAAAACGTTAGCAACATTACTAGCAGCAATTATTTTCTGTCGTCCAATAGTCACAGAAGTTCAATATTTTTTGTTGCCAAATTATGAAAAAAAAAGAATCCAACCACCAATCATTGTTTTGTACATGGCTAATTTATACAGTAACATTAATTACTGACAGACTGAGTCAGTACTGAGTCTGCATAACATTATAATGTCTTTCTACACATAAAACCTATACACTTGATTCTTTTTCACTTTACATTATGGTAATGAAGATCCATCTTTATGAATTCAAGCCAGAATACAAATAAATTAGAACAAAATCAGAATAAAATTCTCTTTTCTTCCTTTTTCCATTTTGCAAGAGCAATTTTATCTCACATTTTCCTGTCAGTTCTCAAGGTTCCGAGCATATTTAGTCACAGTGCACCAATTGCAGTATTCCATTAAGCAAAGAGAGCATAATGAACTACTGTATGTTGGTGCTTCATGTTTTGTGGTTCTGAATGTATCATGTACTCTCCAATGCATTATGGTCCACTGAATAGGGCTGAATGGTGAAAAGGTACAATGTACCGTTTTAAGTGCATCACAGTACGGCAGAGTACCACATCTGCAAACTATTAAAAGCATGTTTGATGGTGACAAAAATAAGAACAGAAACAACGTAATGCATGTTAACTGTATTATTTAGCCAAATACTGATTTTGAAATAATGTTACTGTAACAATTGTGTACCCTTTCCTTTATGGCTTATACACTTTTTTCCCCCCCCTATGCTTAGGTTTTTTTTTTCTGCCTCTTCTTTTATCTCACTCTCTGTTTTTAATCTTCCTGTAAAGCAACTTCTGTTTTAAAAAAATGTGCTAAAAATATTAAGTTTATTTCTGCATGTTATGTAAACCAATAATTACCACAATCTCTCCTGGGCATAGAAGTCCAGATAAGACTGTGCCAATGCATGCCTTGTGAATGCATTGGCAGTCTAATGTAGCTAAATATGAATTTTAAAGGAGGCACAGTAATACAAGTCTCACTCAAAAAGGGTCCATGAGCATGACAGTGAGTGAGCATTGGAACTAGTTTAGTAATTCATACAAATCCCTTATTAAATGTAATTAGGTTTAGCTTTCAACATTTGCAGGTAATTAGTTATTAAGCTAAAACACAGTTTTTAGAAGCATAATATATTAAATGTCTATGAGACATTAAAATATCAGGTGTTGCCTACTTACTATTGAATCTTATTTGTCATGATTCATTCTGTACTAGGGCAATTAGACAACAGCCAATAGTTACATTTTTGCCATTATGGAATTATAGTTAATTAGCTTCAGCTGATGTTTCCCATTTTGACCAACTATAGCCATGGTTAGCAACAGCTAAAATTGAGAAGTTTGCTACCTTAATGGTTTTCTACATTTTTCTTTGCTAATTAAAAAAAAAAAAAAAGGGTGAGGAGCAATAAAAGGTTCCAAAAAGAGAGATTTGTTGACGTCAGAATTGACGAAACTGGTAACCAGATCCAAAATGGAACTGGCTATCAGAAACCAATCCAAGTCTCTATTTTTCATGAAGAACAAAATTCAAATAAAGTTATAATAATACTAGAAGTAGAGAGTACTGTGTAATGTATGACTTCACACCTCCAAATTGTAATTACTTTGGGTTTCAGTTCTACCAACAGAAAAGTTATTTTTTTTAGGCATAAAAATAGTCAACCTATTTAACATGACATGTTGTGCACACGTTGCAGCCTCGATCGAAGAATGGGAACATGGGTCTTCAGGAGCAAATATCATTAATATTCTATTGTGCTGCTGGATGTTATGAAACAGGTCTATATTTGGGAAACAATGACAAGATATGAACGAGACACAGGACAGTTTCTTAATTCAGTTCCAGGCAGAGGAAAGCAGGATGGTGCTCAGCTGTTGGTCTATAAAATTGTTTTTTTCCCCTAGATATTTACATTGTAAAAGACCACACACACACACACACACACACACACACACACACACACACACACACACACACACACACACACACACACACACACACACACACACACACACACACACACACACACACACACACACACACACACACACACACACACACACATGTTAAACTGGGCCGGATGGATGCAAATGAATAGATATATATTATTTATACATCATGTTTTAATGTTAAACATATATGTGGAAGGCACAGTGAATTCTTAAGCCTAACTGTATGGCTACCTATATTAAGCTTATCTTCAATGTGTATATGAAATGGTTTTCTTTTCACAAATAGGCCAAATTATCTTTCCTAATAATAGGTTGGATTCATATTATTGCATATTTGAATTTTTGAACAAATATATTTTAGACATAATATGGCGGCCCCGCTGCACTTACTCTGAGGACTGAATCAGTTGATGTATTTCAAAAAGTTGAGAAAGAGTTTACTGTTCCACAACTAGGACAACATGTTCACCTGAAGCTTGGTGCTCAACAGTCGTCGCATTGAGCTCCAGTTTAGCAATATACTGCAATAATTGGAGCACAAAACCTTTGGCGAAAAAAAAAAAAAAAAAAAGTGAGCCACCACTTCATCTGGCACTGTCCTCGACCTCTATGGGACATTGAAGAAGGGTTCCAACCATGACACTCCAACAATATCATGGCATAACTCATCCACCCCTGGCACTTGGCCACTGCAGAGCTTTTCAAAGAGCTCAATGAACACTGCCATGGAGGTGGGCAAAACGGTGCCCAAAAGGAACAGTCCTATTGGTCCATTCTGTAAGGAATGGGGTGAAACGCATTCGCTTCGAGCCCTGAATTTGACCCTGTCACTTTTGCTGCGACAGCGATGTTTTCACCTTGTGAGTCTGTCGCAGCTCTCATCGCAAGTCTGTACTTTCGCTCTACAGAAGGCATGTAGTAAGCTTTCAGAAGTTTCCTGGGAGTTTCAAGTAGTTCTCCTCCCCTGCTAAAAACTGCCTCAGGGAGGCCCTGATTTAACTTCCTGAGTGGTCAGACACATTCACCTGAAAGCTCAACCTGGAGCCTGGTTACAGGAATTTGTTCCAGTCTCCCTATTCCGGGCAAGGTGACTCTTTTCCAATGGTGTTGATTGAATGTATGACGCTTCTCAAAACTGGCTCATTAACATTTTGGCTTGAGAGACCGTACGAGTACACTGTGACCAGGGTCACAGGGACAGACAAGGTAATTACAGATGGGTTCTGTTGCTCAGTGTCAAGTGAAATCCTAGCCATTATCCTTATGATTCAGAATACATTATAACATTATTAACCCCAAAAAGAAGATGAATACTTATCACATTTACTTTCTGGGCAATAAAGAAAACTACCCAACTATTAGATGCATTGCATACTTGATACATTTTAGAGACCCAAATTTCTTGACTGTATACTAGGACATTTCGAAGAGTAGTCTCTACTATCGCTAATATCACAATACGTGAAATAAGTGTCTGTATGACTACAGAAAAAAATGTGCCGTTACAGGTCAGAAAACTACTTCCTTGAATGACTTTAGAGCATTCATTAAACATTTAAAGCTGTAAATAAATAAATACAATACATTATGATGGCAAGCTCAGAATGAGTCTCAGGTCTCTTAAATCTCTAGAATGTGCACGCAAACTGTACATAGTCAATTTTCCATACATTCATACAGTTGTGAAACAATTCTCTGTTCTGAGATTCATGGGGTGCAGACTATATGCAGTATGTGAGATCTATGATTTTGATATGAGGTTGTAAAAGAAAGTAAACAAAGGAGAATAAACAAGACCGGAGATGGCAACTGTTCTTTGGAGTTGGTTTGTGTCTCCCTGTTCAACTCATTCAAAAGCAATACTGCTGTAATGTACCGTGAGGTTTCCTGTGTGTGTGTCACTGCTGTTTTTGCTCCTTTAAACACTGAAATCAAAGAGCAACTCCGAAACAAAATCAACTCAGCACACCTTTTGTCATTTTTGATGATCCAGGCGCTGGCCTCTGGGTCTACAGATGCAAACAGCTGGCCCTCCAGTAAAGGAGGGAAACCCTGAACTCCAAGCCTGATGTTGTCTGCCGTCAGCCTGAACTGCACCTCCTCTTTGGTGACACCCTCAGGCATGCGCACACACACCGTGATGTCCTCCGCTGTCTGCTGCCAGAAGTAAATGGGATCTGAGTTCAAATAGGAGAGAAATGTATGGTGCAAAAGTTAATGACAGTCCTGTGCCAGCTGGTACAGAGTCATACATAAAACATCTAATACAGTGCACGAGTTGAAGGAAATTACTGTTGAATATTCAGCGACACTGCAGATGGATGACTATTAAAATAAATGAATTATCATCCGGCAAGGGGGACTATGAGGACCGAGCTCACAGTGAAGCGAAGATTCTCTGGAACAATTTCACATCTTGACCTGCAGTCCTGATCTGATCCTGGCACACCTAAACCTTTTGCAGATTTTGTTGTGCTTCTGTACAATTATTCTTTCACTGATTTATTTTCAGATTCAGGTTTACCATTGACAGTTTAAATTTGTTGAACCTCTAGTAAAAATTAATGATATTAAATCACTATAGATATAAGTGACAATCTTAGGTCTCAATATTATAATTACGAGAGGATTTTTACAAAATGGGTAAAATTCACACCGTAATATAGATAGATATATAGATAGATACTTTATTGATCCCCAAGGGGAAATTCAAGATATAATAATATAGAGATGAGAGTACTGTCAAGATAATTTAAAATGCTCACATGGTTTTCAAATCTGAAGAGGACGTTTATACCATTTAGGAGGAAATGAGATCATGGTGGCAACATCAAATATGCATACATTTATGCCCTTTTCATAAACAAATAGGTTATCTTCTGACATTAAAGCCCCTACAACTTTCACATCTTAAGTATTTATTTATAAAATTAAATATTCATAACTAAATAAGCAACAAGCCATTTATTAAGAGTTTAATACTCAGAAACTCATCTGGACTGTGTAGGTTTAGTTTGATCAGATTTGCATAACAGTGGCCCGTCAACATAAGCAAACAACCCCTTCTGTGTTCAGACCGAAAGCAAAGTAAATTCTGCCTCACATCATTCACATGCATTTGACAGCTGGAATTTTTTTGGTGTTAATGCCCCCCAAAGAGCCAATATACCACCTGAACAGATGTTAGCTGTAAGCCCACTAGTAAAGGAAACAGCCACTGTGTCCACTCACCAGAGACCCTGGTTCTCTTATTTCCCCTCCAGTATCTCTCCTTTATCCTCGTCTTTCATTTATTAATCAGATTTCCATTGACTTGACTGCCTCTAAAATTCAAGTTCTGTCTGAAAACACAGTAATTGTTGCTATTTTGATTAAAATATTTCTAAACCCTTATGCTGCACATACCTACTCATGTCCTTCAAACCAGTGAGAAGAGCACAGACAAAAACACAAATCTCTCCTGTGAAATAACCAAAAACCTATCACTCATAGTAAAAAAACTAATTGAGAACATAGGTTTTCAGGGCCTTTAAAAGCTAAATATTTACAGTATATCCAAACCAGTAACACCACATTGCTGTCATTTGTTACATTTGCCAAGGATGGATGTGAGAGGTTTTAGCCCTTTTTTATCTGCTGTTAACAGATATTGATTATATTTAGTGCAATGTTAGGCCAACATCCAAGGAACTCGTTAGCCGTTTTTGGTGTGGATACAAGCCAGGTGCTGATTCATAATTTTGCTTAAAAGAATTTCTCCATATTGCTATGGTAAATAGGGATTTTTCTCATGAACTGCATCTCTTACTTAAATAAAAAAAATATGGCACATACTTTGATAGTGGGAGATTAAGATCACAGAATTTATTATGCATATTCTTGTATGTCTTATGTGATGATAGTTGTTATTCTACATATCATGGTAATGTGCTGTATGTGCAAGTAACTTTAGACTGTAGGGAGAAACGAAGACAGCTGGACATGTGTGTGTGAGACAGAGGCGCCACTATTTCAAGTTCATTTGTTAACTATGGCTGTGTTTGCAACAGGCTGTGTCAGCTAGATTGCTTCTACCATGTTAGGACAAAGTTGTTATGTTCATGTGATGTCATGCATATCTATGTGTTTTGTATTCTGTGTGTACTCAACCATATATAACACCTTTGTATCTTGCGGCTCAGAGAGAGAGAGAACCGATGGCTACGTAGCAGCGCTCCCTCTCACAGTATACAGATTAAACTGCCCTTAAAAGAACATCATGAGTCAGTCTCATCTGTCGTCTGATCCTGCCTCTCATCATCACTACAATTTCTTTATTTCATACATCACATGATTGTCTATCACTACTGCAGTATATACAGTTTGTGTTGCAATCCAGATCCAAATTTGAAACTTTATTTTCCATTATTCAAATAAAAATGTAGTGTTGTGCAGCACTGGAGAAGGTATGCTCTCTCTCAAAGTGCTTCCTAGTTGTGAAATGAATAGCTAAAGCAATAACTACGGTGTTTAGTTATAGTTATGAGTGTTTTAAAACGCAGCCCTGAATGAGTTCAGGCATTGGCACTCAACTACTTGCTTTATAGACCCTTTTCAAAAACATGACCGCTGCATTTCCACTTCTCTTTAACAAGCAACAAATCTGTTCTCACCATTGCCCACATTTTTAAGAAGCCAATTTTCTGCCTCTGACTTAGCACCTCCACTGGCGTGTTAGCATTCTACGATCCACTAGGAAATCATTTTAACTGTGTGGTAATGAATTAACAAAATGAGTTGTCAGAGAGAGTTGCCTTCTATATATTGTACTGGCAGCGTGAGAACAGTTGTATACCCAGAATGAAGCAGAAGTCTTATTGGAAAATGTATGAACAGCAGGCCTTGTGCCCTTCTTTAACAGTCCACAGATGCTTGATAAAATGACTTTTGCTGCCAGGTACATAATCATAAACGTAGCAAATAGTCCCATCACAACTCTGATCGGAAACAATTTTGCAGCCTTGTGCTTAAATCACATTTTCATCAACGAGTCAGAGGTTGTTCACTGATAAATATTTCTAAAATAAAGTCCCCTTGAATCCTTTAACCAACAAAGTCCTTTTCATCCGTTGCTGATCAGAAGGGAGATTGAGACATTATTTTCTTTCAGGCTACAGTTTTTTTACTGTTCTTGTCTCAGGTTTAAAGGTTTCCTCTTTTCTGTAATGTAGCTGTGAGGCATATATAATAATAAGAGCAAAATACAGTGACCTTATCACAGAACATAGATCACCTCATTTCACTAGCTGGGAAACAGAATAATCCAAACTTAATTCAGAAATACTGCTTAGTATTCTCTAGTTCAGATAATACTAATACCCCAGGTCCATAGGTTATTTAATTTTTAGATTCACATCCCAAAACTGCCAGAAAGGATGTACCAGAAAGGCCAATAATGTTGATCTCCCTCATATTTATCTGAGTTAGTAGACATTGCTGTGTGCATTCAAATGGTAAATAGTCAATTTATTTATTTTTAAAAAGGAAAGACTAGGACAGCACTCAATTAGACTTTTTATTGCCACACAGACGTTTCAGGCAAGACACCCTTCTTCAGCATGTATTCTGGCAATTTCACAAAATATAGACAGGTGGGGTTAATTATAGGTGACTGCAGGCAGCACGCCAAATACATCCATACAGATGGAACCACAATATTAACTTCATAAGAAATGGGAAAGGAAATCGCATTCATCCCTTCCTTAATGCAGGTATCAGGGAGTGTATCCAAAACGCCTCCCTTTGGAGAAGGAATCTGTCCCTATTACCACCTCTCCGTGGCATCACCACTGTCTCAATGCCCATTTACTGTAGTTTAGTTCACTCAAGCTCTGGTTCGGACTTTTAAAGTGCCCAGCAACCCAGGATTTATCATCATGATTACGAATAGGACACTTGTGTTCAAAGAGCTCTAGTTTTGTTTTACCAACGTAATTTGGTAAAGCACCAATTTAATTTAGAGTTACATGTGATTCACGTCACATGTGATGTGATTCTGCCCCTAACTCTGATGTCCACGTCTGTCCGTATGGCAATGAAAAAAATCTAATTGGAGTGCTGTCCCTAGTCTTTGATTTTCTTTTATGATCTACAAAGGATGATTATTTTTCATTTTTGGTTTCATCTTAACAGTCCTTAAAAAGGAGACACTTTAGAGACACACAGCATGCTAAACCTGCAATGTCATAAGTATGTTCTTACAGTATATTCTGAAAGAGATAAAATAAAGTCTGCTGTAAATAAAACAAAATGATGCTTTGAGAGAACAGATTGCTTCGATCCAGGGCGGCATTAAAACTTTGATTAAAAAACAAACAGAACTATGGAGGATATTTAGATACAAAATAAAGTAAATATCACTGATTCATACACAGACAACTCTGTGCCAGTTTCTCATAAACAAAACTCCTATAGAGAAAGCTCTGTGCCAGAACTGTGCTCATCTTCCACACTCACTCTGTGATTACTGGCAAAGCCTAATCACTAAAATTGGTCCAATTATAATGCTCCAAACCAACAGATCTGCTCTATATCTGGCAGGGATGTGAGGAACTGAGACATGTTCATTATCACCTTTTGTTGTTGACTGAATCAACAAAGAAACCAATGAGAAGGGGAGATGGGAGCTGCCGAATTATTTATTTAATTTCCAAATATTCTCTTTGCCTTTCTAATGTTCATCATTTAAACATTCTGTTGGCTAAACTGCTGAACAGACACAATGCCGAACCAACACTACTTACTAATCTACTTACATAAATGATCCATAGTCACTTTTTAGTACTTTTGGCATTTATACCATATATATTTATAATTTAAGTGTTTTTTTATTTTCCTGGGATGATCATATTTCAGAAACTTTTCCAACCATTGATTTGGACGCTTTCTCTATCTCTACAGTATGTATGTATGTATATATATATATATATATATATATATATATATATATATATATATATATATATATATATATATATATATATATATATATATATATATATATATATATATATATATATATATATAGACACACACACTATATATCAGCAGGTCTTCTCCATCAGTGCACCATTAAGTCACCATCTCTGCTCCCCCATTTGCATCTCCTCTCTCATCACTCTTTGAAGGAGCCTCCTCTCTTGACATCTAATCCACTTCTCCCATTTGGAAAGGAGAAAGGCAGAGCGCTGATAAAAGGATTGGCTAAAAAAGCTGCCATTATTCTGCTTCTGCACCGTCAACAGACACACACTTTGCCCTGTCTCAGTCACCTGAGATCTTTTTTTATATCTTTTGAAAAAGAGGGTGGCTGTTTGTCTGCTCGTTTAGAGGTTGTGAGTATTAAAAAGTGTTGAAAAAAAACAAACAGTTGGATATGAACATTTGGTTCAGTCCAGACACAGAATGTTTTGTGCATACAAGAAAAGTTCTGGTGATGTGAAAACCACCACAATGATATGGTTATAGAGGTAGTGTATATGGAACACAAAAGTAAAGCCAAGAATCTAACTTGAATCTTAAACTAATCATAATAACCGATAAAAGATTTAGTCAATTTAGGAACAGTTTTGGGCACTTGCTTATTTCTGTTTTTTGCAGTTTGATGAGAAGATTGACACCATTATCATGTCTGTAGGTTAAATATGAAGCTACAGTCAAGAGGCAGTGAGCTTAGCTTAGAATAAAGACCGGAAAGAGAGGGAAACAGCTAGCTTGGCTCTGTCAAAAGGTAACAACGCAGGTAATATACATCAAACGAACAAGATACTAGTGAGTGTTAGAGCTGTTGGTAGGCTAATTTCTTTACCTTTGGCCAGACAAACTGTTACCCAATGTTTCAAGTATTTAAGCTAAGCTAAAATAAGCTAAGCTTCCCCTGACTTTACCTTCATATTTATTGTACATACATGAGTGGTATCAATTTTCTTACCCAAGCCTTGGCAAGAAAGCAAATCAGCGCATTTCCCAAAACGTCAATCTTTTCTTTTAACGGATTAGAAATGAAAAAAAATGACAGTCATTTAACAAGTATGAAAAACAAATATTGTTTTGTTCCAGTCTCAAAAATGTGAGAATGTGATTTTCACACTGTTGGGTTTTTGACTGTTGGTCAATGAGCAATTTGAAGACATCCCTTTGGGCTTAAGTAACAGGCATTTATCAATAATCATGACATTTTTTGACAAAACAGTTAATTGAATAATCAATTATATAACAAATATGTTAATTAATTATATTCATAAATTGCAAACCTAAGCATGTCAGTATGTCAGTACGAGCAGTAATAAATGGCCTAGAAATGCCAGCTCTGACAGAGACCCCTGTCCGATTGGGAATATTTTGCTGCCTGCTCAGGCGTTTCTATGGCTACAACCCAACTCGTCAGTTTGTGCCTCCTAAATGTAATGGGCAGAAGAAGCCAACGTTGCTTGACTGAAAATAGAAACAGTCTCATCACAAAAATGCCAAGAAATGAGTGGTGTGATGATATATCTTTCATGGAGGGAGGCAGAACAGCAGCTCGGAGTACAGATGATGTTTGCATTTCACTTTGTTTCAACAGGTTTTACAGACAATTTCAGGCTGTGATCTCAACAAGAAAAAAAAAAGAAAGAAGCCAATTTTTGGCTGTATCTATCTATCTATAAATCTTCTATCTATAAATTGCAGGAACGTCTGTCTGTCTGTCTGTCCGTCTGTAATGCGAATATCTCTCAAACCATTAGTCCAATGGATTTCAAACTTGACAGGTGTCTTGCTACGGGCACGAGTAAGTGCAGTGCCGAGTTTGAGATTGTTTGGATTAGAAATGCAAAATATATAGGTAAAAGAAGCACACATTGGCTTTTGTCGCTCTAGCCACTGGCCACTCCCCCTCTCACACTGAGGACCAGAGACAGAGAGCAGCGGAGCTTTGGCAGCTAAAATTTGACATACACCTCAGACCCACAAAAATGTGTAAAGTTGCTCTACTTTGGACTTTGGACTCTTTTCCTGCTATTGTATAAAACTGCTGTGAGCTGGCAGAACATAACGTAATCTCTGAGATTTTTCTTTGCAAAGGTTAAAAATATATTTTTTATTATTTATTTTCTGGATGGATATGTCTTCCTCTTTACCATTAAATTTCAGCATTAGTGTTATGCCATGTTGTCTTTGTTAACAACCCTTTAAATCAGTGATTTTATAATAACAATGGCCCAAATGAAAACGTGTAATGGGAAAGTGGTCGCTTGCGTTCACAACCACAGAGAATTGTTACCAAACCCTGCAGCTCTATGTAAACTTTTGGCCTGTTTTAGTTCAATGCTATGGTTTTATTGCCTGAAATTTCTGCTCTCATTAACCCTGTTTCCAGCCACAGTAGGTAACTATTTTTAGCAAGAAAAGCGTCAGATAGACCTAATGTACACTACCTACCCAACACCAAACACGATAGAGACAAAGTTAGCAACTAGCTGGTAAAGAAAGTGAAGCATTAAGCAGCAAAAGATATCTTTCCAAGGTAAGTTGGTGGTGATGCAGTGCTAAAAGGAGAGGGAATAATGGATTTGAATTTGTCAGAAGGCAAAAAACATGAGCGATAATGTTGCCCAGTGTCTACTGAATGTGTAAATAGTAATCACAGTACCCATAACAACTCTACAAAGGGATGATATACGAGCGTTTTCAACTTGTTGTGGAGATCGTCTCACCCCATTTGCCCAAAAAGAATTACTGCAGCTTTAAAATGACTTTGCTTGAGTGTTTTTGGAAAACTTTGGTTTTTAACAGAAAATAACAGGGAGGGGCATGGCTCAATAATGTATTTTAAAGTGTCAAAATAAAATAAAAACCTCTATCCTAACCACAGTACTTTCTAGTAACTTTCTAGCAGTGTGCTGGCAGATTTCTCAGCAGCACCTCTGACCCACCTGTCTTCTCCACCTCCATGGGCTCTGGGTCAGGCAGCTCCACAGGACGCCCGTCCACATGTGTGAAGGAAAACGGTTTCTCCGAGGCCACCATTAACCCCTTCCCTTGTGGCTCCACCGCTGCGTAGTGAGGCACCGACTTCCCCCTGAGGGCCCTCCTTTTTTTCACCTCATACTTCTTCTCCTGACCTGCATGTGGAAACCAAATGATACCGTGATAAAGGCGTGTCTTCCATTGAACTCTGACACAGTAACAGGATAGTACATTTATTTTCGAGCTTATACCTACTACCAACAATAAGACAGGTTAAACATTGAGACACTAAACGAACAACCAAAGATTATTCTACAGCTGGCAGATATCAGAGGACTGGATCTTTAAATCCAAATTACTGAGGAAGGGACTCTCAAAAGGTTGTTTTGGTTTTTGTCTTTCCAATCTTTGAATCATTAGTCAGGGTGTCGCTTTCTCAGCAAGGGCCAAAGACTTTAATGAAAATTCTCCTTGCCAATTTCTGCTTTAGAATCTCATCTGGAGCACAATAATTAAACCACATTAATAGCAGACCATGACTAACTTCCTAGTATGGTTTAATTAACAATGGATTTCTGTCGTCTACTGGGTATGAATACTGTAAAAAATTAACATGAAAATGACATAACAGGAATTGAAATTTCAATTCTAATTCAGACCGTATAATGTTTGACACACTTGTCTTATTTTACTTCATGCTCAATTACTGAAATGATGATAGGCCAGTACACCACCCACCATGTCCTGCAGTGTTGGCGACTGTGATCCACTCAAGAGACACTGAGAAACCACTCCCTTTAGTTTCCTGTGGGTCTTTCTGGATGCGGAGCAGCAGGACCTCCATGGTGTGGACTCCATCCTGGACATGTGAGATGCTGTGGAGGATGGTGAAAGGCTCCTCCATGTCTTCACTAAACAGTGGCTACAAGTAAAGAATCAAAAAATACAATCAACATTTTACAAGGATAAATTTGATAGAAAAATCTGTTAGCTGGCATTATTGTTAAAGTAAATGCCAGATGTGGTCATCTGCGACAGAGTAATATGAAATGAATGGACATTCAACTCCTACCAAGTGCACAAAACCACTGACTAGACCTAGAACAACTGGCCATTATATCGGAGTCAATTGACATAACATTAATCTTCAATCATTTCAACAACTGAAAGTCATCCACGTCAATTATCAAGGAAGAACAGTCAGTTTCAATTTGTCAAATTCTTTATTCTGTTTTATATCATTGTGAATTAAGTATCTTTGGGTTTTGGACAAAACCGAACAAAACATTTGGAACGAAAAAAAAAATTGATAATGACATCTTAATGCCTTCACTATTAATTGATTCATAATTGGACAGAGCGAGATATATCGTTACAATACAAAAACAAGATTTAGATTGGAAATGATGCTTCCCACATTTTGAACCCTTTACATTGAGCTTTGACCATCAAGAAGGTGCTATAGAGTTAAGAGCCAACAAAAATGTGTCCAGGAAGTCGTTACTGCCAAATACTGAATGCACAGTCTCCTTTATTCCCTCTAACAAAATTTTACTCTATATTTGTATTGACTTTTTCAACTGCATCTATGTTTTTTTGAAGTCATGTTTGTCATGTTGTCTTCAATTATCTTTGTAATCTATGCTGTGTATTAAACTAAAAGATAATGTTCCACTTTGGAGAAATTAAGGTTTCTAACTAAGAGAATATCCAAGACACAGAAATGCAACAGGAATTAATGCTTAGGAGCAAATATGTTGCCAAAATGTGGAAAGAGATTAACTACTTTAAGTTAAACTTGTGTCAATTTGGTTAGTGGTAGGTCTCTTTAAAAACTAAATATATCAGCCAGCTATGCATGCAAAATATATTTCCCCAACAATCTGAAATCAAATCACTATAACTATTCAGTATTCATATGATGCATACACAATGCACAGGATCACCTCTGCTTTATATTGTCTGCGGACAGCGACAAGACTTAGTATTTAAATAGTAATGAGGAGCGCATCTTATTACCCCCTTATAACCAAACATTACCCAAATGTAAAATGTAAACCTTTTGAGTTTAGAAGTGTCAGTGTATCTGAATATAAAACTTTAGAATAGCCTTGAATTCAATAACAAAAGGATTTATCCCTGCATCATCCTTTTAGGCTCTAACCAATGCTTTAATGAAGGCCACAGCATTAACTGTTAGCATCAACTGGCTTTAAATGGTCTATAATGGCACTTTAGAGATATTTGTCTTTATTGTATAAATAAAATGCTAATTCAAACAAGTATTTCTAAATCAGTGTCTACAGCTGTCTGGTTGAAGAAGGTAATGCAATGCAGAGAAGGCCAACTGCATACAAATACCTGGCTAATGTGTCCATTTAACACACACACACACACACACACACACACACACACACACACACACACACACACACACACACACACACACACACACACACACACACACACACACACACACACACACACACACACACACACACACACACACACACACACACACACACACACACACACACACACACACACACACACACACACACACACACACGGCTAAGCTAAGCTTTAATAAACACAGAAACTGGTTCTAAAGCTTGAATTCAAAGGCTATACACTTATGACTCTTGGTTGCTCTGGATCATCAATTCTGATAGGGATATTTTTATTGTTTATATTGGAATGTTTACTGTACCTTCAAATATGCTGTACATTCAGTCCTTTGCATAGTACTTCAACTATTATTTATTCTGTAGAATACGAGTATATAGTACATGCCAATGACTCGCAGCAAAGGGCCACAGGTCGGAGTTTTACACTCACTTTCAGACATTCACAAAAAAAAAAAAAAAAAAAAAAAAAAAACACTATCTGCCAATCCGGGCCTCATTTTCAACAGTTGTGAATAAATGAACGATCGCATGACATTACAAGAAGTACAAATGCTAATAGTGGTGTCAAGCCAAAAAAGCAGATGACAAAGCAGCATTGTTATTACAGTAGTACATGGTACAATGTGTAGGATCTCTGCTTAGCTACTCCCATCTTTTGTGAAAGTGTTTGTGTCAACTTTAAACTTACACTAATGCTGGGGATAAGAGGGACTTTTGTAAAAAGTAGCATGTTCAATCTTCATTACTGCACTTTCATTTAATGACCAATTGAGGTCAATAAGAAGTCATGGATTAGTTAGTGCACTTTTATATTAACATTGACTGCTAGATTAAATTGCAACCGATACACTTAATATCCTATCGAAAGATTTCAAAATTATGGAAAACACACAAAATACTTTGAAATGCATTAGTGTATTACTTAAAAACAGTTAATCCAGAAGGTATACTTACTTCCCACTTCACATGCGAGCTGTCTCCCCTCTTGCCGGTTCGGAGAAGGTGCAGTCGGCCGGCACCATCAGAGAGTGCCGCCCAGGTCGCTGAGGTGAAGCTGAGGGACGCACAAAGGCGATCCTCACACCGGCTGGAGTCAGGGGTTATACGGTACACCTCTCTTGGCTTACACAGGGCGGTGTCCTGGATTCACAACAGACCCTTCAGTCAGTACTACATGCACAAAAGACATTACTGTCTCTACATCAATCTGACCTATATTTGATTCATTCTTATCTGCAGGGAGAAAATTTGAGTAAACTAACAATTATTTTCTTGATATATCAAAAAAGATTATTCCTTTGTTCAATGACATGCAAAACATGTCCTTCTTAAAGCCCACGGTGACATCTTCAAATTGCTTGTTTTGTCTGAGCAGCAGTTAAAATCCAAAGATATCAATTTACTGTCATATATGACAAAGAAAAATGTGAGAAGCTGGAACCAGAAAAAATGTTGGCTCTTTTTTGAAAAGTGACTCGGTTATCAAAACCGTTTTCGTAAGTGGTTCAGCACTAGTGGGGAAGAAAAGAAAAGGAATGGTACAAAATGGATTACACTAAAACTGAAGAAAAGATTGTTGAATGATGTAAAATGGGTGATAGATAGATACTGTAGATAGATAGTAGTGTTCTTCTCACTACTAACCAACTATCGAATTACATTATTTGAGCAGTCCAGTGATGACTCACAA
The DNA here is from genome assembly GCF_004354835.1 of Perca flavescens. Classification (NCBI taxonomy): domain Eukaryota; kingdom Metazoa; phylum Chordata; class Actinopteri; order Perciformes; family Percidae; genus Perca; species Perca flavescens. Next base: position 10,257,241 of record NC_041344.1, on the reverse strand, counting down.
AGACTCAAACAGACACTTAAGAGAAGGCTTTGAACTACAGGTCACTGCTTTCATATTGAATAGGGCACTCTAATCCCATAAGAAAATTTGGATGAAATCTGATATAGAAAAAACAGCAAAAACACGATTTCCATAATTTTCGGTGAGAAAAGCCACAAGAAGAAAACAACATGAAAGCTGAATAAAACAACACATACACATCGAGGAGAGAAGAAGTTACCAACTGTCATGTGGTGGCCCATGTGACTTGGCTTTGCATGTGATTCACGACTCTCAGAGCCTTATTAGTAATAGACAGATATGCCGTTACACAGGAGCATCAATTACTCATTGCGTGAGGTAACAGTGTTGCAAAAGGACTATGCAGCAGCTACCCTGTTGTTGCCATGGAGCGTGACACTGCGTATTATATCACTACCTAATGTATGATGCACCTTTGAGATCATTTTCTCCAGCATCTGTGCTGTTAACAGCATGAACAGAGAACCGTCTATGTACAATGTGCCGAGGGACGATAATTATCATGTGATGATTGTAATTAGAATTTGAGCAACACATTTTCATAAAGAGTAATTTAATGATGCCACTGAAAGCCAGACATACTGCCTCACAGGATTATAGCCTGATGATCATCATTTAGGCCAGTTCAGACATAAAAAACACTGATGTGGCACCAATTATCTTTAATCATGGTCAATGATGTCTTAGACATAAAAGAAGTCTGCTGAAAAGGTCATTGGGCTGATTTGATTCTCATCACAGCATCTTTGTTTTGGGCAACAAACTTGGATCTAAAGGTTTGTACAAACCTGTAGTCTCTAGTCGGAATTATTCGTTTGGTCTATAAAATGCCAGAAAATGGTGAGAAATGTTTAATCAGTGTTTTCCAAAGCCCAAGATGATGTCCTGAAATGTCTTTTTTTGTCCACAACTAAAAGATATTCAGTTTACTGTCATTGAGGAGAGAAGAAACTAGAAAACCTTCACATTCCCTAAGCTGGAACCAGGGAATTTGTACTTTTTTTTTTATTTAAAAAATGACTCAAACCGATTAATCATTATCAAAATAGTTGGCAATTAATTAATAGTTGATTAATCGATTAATCTTTGCAGCTCTATAATTATGTAATCCCTCCTGTGATTAGCTTATCCAAAACTTTATCTTCCGTGCTGATTCCCACAATGGACAAAAGATGGAATAGAAACTTAAGTTTTCTCCATTAATACTGAGACTCTCACTCCCTCTCTAAGGTCTAAGTCTCTAATTATCTTAAACAAAAGAACAGCAAGTTATGAAAATGATAAGTGACATTAATAATGCAGCTTGTAAAATGTTAATATTGTGGAATTTGACATCACCTGTCAAATGCATCTAGGCTGATGCTACTATTACACTAGTATTTAGTCACCACCTACTGGTGTGTCAGATGCATTAAAGCCCACTGACATTTTATTTGACACAAAGAATAAATATACATAAATTTTCTTCATAGACATTGGTGCACGGATATGTTTGCAACTAGGTAACAATAAATAGCTACAAAGGACTTCCAAGAAAAAGCAGGAGGATTTAAAAGTTTACCAGGGTGACGGTGAGACTGAGAACCCTTCCTTTGCAGTCCACAAACAAAACACTGTCTTCATACCAAGGGTCAAGGTGGAGGTAATTGTACATGCCAAAAGCCCGCACATGTTCCAGGGTGTACTGAGTATCCTTCAATTTCACTTCCTCCACAGCTGCAGTATAGATGAAAAAGCACAAGTTTAAAAAAAGGTATCAAAAATAAGAAAGCACTATATTTACATTTTGTTTTCAATAATGTACAAGTGAGATTACAGTTACTACTGTTTGCATTAAAAGGAGTACATTACGCCCCCAAGGTTCACCTCTATCACCACTTCTGTTCATACTAGCAATAGCAATTAGATCTAGTAGTCAAATCAGAATCTGAATACTTTATCGATCCCCTGAGGGAAATTATTCAAGGTAATCACATCAGATTCAAGGTAAAATAAGAGTAAGAAAGAGCAAGTCAAAAACTTGTGTATAGAGTAAATAGCTACAATAAGAAATAAACGTACGTGAGATTAGGTTACAAGTAAGATTAGGTTAAAAAGATTGTTTTCAAATGGATTGTACAAATTCTGTTGTAGTGTAGTGTCAACATAAATACAGAGGATTACAATTGGCAACAGAGATCATAGAATAGGTGTTTTTGCTAATGCAATGCAATGCTTTGCAATGTAATTTTATTCTTAAAACAATTAAACACATCCATACCAGCACTGTTAGATCTAATTGGCCTGTTTGGGATTATCTCCAGATATAAAGTAAATGCATCAAAATCATCACTAATGCTGCTTAGCAGGAATGAAAGACAAAATATAAACCAATACTTATTAACTTTCAAGATCTCATCAAATTTTACATATTTGGGCGTCAAAATAACACCTCATTTAGAATCTATAGCACTAACAAACTATGAAGTAATATGAAACTCAGTACATAAATCTATAGGAAGGGGGATGCCCTTACCTGTATCCATGATAGAGAGAATAAATATATTAAAAATTAACATATTGCCTAAATGTATTTATTTCAAAATATCCCTCTTGTGCCACCTGTAGGAAGGTTTTAGAAACTCACAGCACTCAGGAAATTTAGAAGGAATAAGAAATGTCCTTGAATCCGCTTATCTCTGCTGTACCTTCCATTTGATATTGGGGGACTGAAATTTCTATATTGGTACTATTAAGCAACACAATTGAGAACTATACTGAATGAATGAATGTTCTATTATTCTTCTGGAGATGCTCCGTCTTGGATGGACAAAGAGTCAGGTTCTTTTAAGGTACCATTACATCTGTACCTGTATTCAGCCAAGAACACATACTGCAGATCCTAAATTCTTAATATGGTTAATGTATTAGGTAAAATAATATATGAACATTTTGGACTAGGGCTGGGAAATATAATCGATATTATATCAATATCGTGATATGAGACTAGATATTGTCTTAGATTTTGGATATCGTAATATCGTGTGTCTTTTCCAGGTTTTGTCTTTTCCTGGTTTTAAAGGCTGCATTACAGTAAAGTGATGTACTTTTCTGAATTGACCAGACTATTCTAGCTGTTCTATAATTTGCCTTTTCCCCACTTAGGCATTATGTTCACATTACTGATGATTATTTATCTAAAATCTAAGTGTGAAGATATTTTGTTAAAGCACCAATTGTCAAACCTAGAATATTGCCGCAATATCGATATCGAAGTATTTGGTCAAGAATATCGATATCGAGGTCTTTGGTCAAGAATATCGTGATATCTTATGTTCTCCCTATCGCCCAGCCCTATTTTGGACTCTCTTTCACAATTCAGCCCAGTGTAGATCAATGTTTCATTTAAACCAGGCAAGCTGGATGCAGGATCCCAGAGAAGAAAGGAATAAGTAAGTAGGTGACCTATTTAAAGAAGGGATTCTAATGACTTTTGAAGAAATCTCTCTAATGTATGATATTTCAAGGAAACATTTTAAAAAATATCTCCAAGTGAGGAACTTTATTTCTTCCATGCAAAACCAATCAGTCAGGATTCCTGCAATCTCATTATATTATAACAAACAATTGCAATGAGAGGGGTTTGATTTCATTAATATATAACTTTTATCTGGCTCTAAAGTGTTGGTGAAAATTTTATTTGCAATGAAAAATTTATAAAAAAAACATCGTTTAAAAAAAAAAGATACAGTACACCTCTATATCAACATACTATAAATCTCAGTGTCAGTCCAACAATTATGACATTACATGTCATTTAGCTGACGCTTTTATCCAAAGCGACTTACAATTGCTATATATGTCAGAGGTCGCACGCCTCTGGAGCAACTAGGAGTTAAGTGGGAATCGAACCCGGATCTCCCGCAACAAAGGCATGTGTCATATCCACTGCGCCATCACCACCAACAATATGTCTTATAGTTTATGTCTTATAGTTGGCAGATTGTTAGACTGGATTTTTTTTATTATTTTGTATATGACTTAATATGTCTAATCAGCAACAGAAAAAATTGTGTTGAAAGCCTTACTGACCGTGATATGAGCATGTTAGAAAACCTTAACCGGTTTGCACAAACATTGTATTAGGACTCTTAAAAAATGCAACAAGTTTGGGAACCAGTGACCTGAAGTACAGTATAAATGGAGGACCTTTAGGTTAACGTTAGCCACTTGGCTACAGCAAGAGCAGCTTTCAATATTTCAAATTACTTGGCATAACAAAGGGACGTTTTCGATAATTAGTAAACTGTAAACTAAAATAACTAAGCGTGTTACTTATGTTTGCTTACAGATGACAGAAGTGATGAATCAGAGCTTTCATTGTGGTATCAGTGGCTATGCTAGCACACTTGCTAACTGTAGTGTAAGTTAGTTTCTCTCACCAGCATCCAGCTCAATGTTGTACGTTGGTATGGCGTCCAGAGATAACCTGTAACTTTCAAAGTTAGGGTCCAACAGCTCTCTGTTGACCTTCAAGGAATAATTTGACGAAGCCATGTCTTTTAAATGTGACAGGGTTGTCCACAAGTTGAAGTAAGGCAAGAAGATGATGAAGAAGTCAGGGACACACGTCCTGGTTGGGCGCACCCGGAGCCATTTTACAGCGGACATGACCTGCCCGGGCGCTCATGGGATTTAGAGTTCTTACATTTCTTGTATTTCTTCTTATTTTTCGAAGAGTTCTTGTTATTTCTCTCAAATCGTTTTGATAACTGTTAAATATTTTAAAACATGCAGTCGCCCTAACAAAAACGTATTCATGTGGAGATAAAGTGCGCTATCTGACCCGGGTTTTAGCAATGATGTTGTCGGTTTGTGGCAAATTAACGGCAACCAAAGCGGAACCGATAAGCTTTTAACGTTTTTAGACGGTACGGTTATGTGAAGGGACTGTTTGTTCATCAGCTGATCCATCTCGACAAAAGGTAACGTATCCCTGATATCTAGCAAAATAAAACGTGTATTTCCCCCCACATTCACCGTTGAATCCAAACGGGAACTGCTAACGTTACTGTTTGTGTTTGAGACAGATCATGAGCAAAGACTCCCAGATGAGGGCTGCAATAAACCAAAAGCTGATAGAAATGGGGGAACGGGAGCGGTGAGTCGAGCGTTTCTCTTTTATCTCAGTGATTTTGGTCAGGAACGGTTTAAGAGACAGCAGTGGTCATTGTGGTTATGTTTAAATAATGTCAACTAAATGTGTGGCCGCAGGTTGAAAGAGTTGCTCAGGGCAAAGCTGGTGGAGTGTGGATGGAAGGATCAGCTGAAAGCACAGTGCAAAGGTATTGCATTTTGTATGTGTGTGTAACGATGCTTCCACGAAACTGGATCTGGATATGAAGTCATGAATTATTTTGTGCAGATGTGATCAAAGAAAAGGGTCTGGAGCATGTCACAGTGGAGGACCTGGTCACAGAAGTCACACCAAAAGGCAGAGGTACAGATCTCCATATGCAAACACGACAGCAGGGGGTGGAAGAAGTACAGAAATAATAAACGTACTGAAGCACATGTTCTATTCATGTGCTTAATCAGGTGTTGTGTGTAAAACCTGCTTAAGAACATGAGAAACCCTTGCTGGGTCAGTCATTGAAAACTCCTGCTGTACAGTCAAACTTTGGTTGATCCCACATAACTTTATTTTTAAATCTAGTGGAGATCAATACATCTCAAATGTATTGATCCCACACAGAGAAATGTAAGTGATTGGTAATGGAAGATAAACTAGAATACTATTTATAAAATTAATCAAACAAAAATAAAATGTGCTAAATACAATGGTCACCACTGTTTTTATCGCAGGGTTCAAACTCTACATTTCAAAAGATTTAGATAAATAATGTCTTTTCTCAGTTGTAAAATGCAAATGGCTCCACATTTGGCTAGTTTACATCTGGCATGTTTCTGAAAAGGAGATTCTCGCTCCATAAAAGTTGATTAGCAGTGCAGTACGCCAAGAATGTCAAAGTGCTTAAAGTTGGAGTCTGTAATTCTAATGCCAAAAAAATGTTTTAGTCAAATTCAGTGAATGTCGCCTCATGTTCCGCTAGATGTCCGTCCTGTGTGTGTGCACTGGAAAAAAGATCCAGTGTTCATACACAGCCCTGGCTCTGTAAATAGGTAAACAAACAAGCCACACAACACTATTCCGTTCGTGCTCGTTCACAGGACAGGAGAAAGGCCATGGATGTATAAAGAGAAAGGCGGTGAGAGCGAGAGGGACAGTAAATCTGGCAGATGCTAACATTCTAAAGGAGCACTGACTGGGGAGTGTATTTGTTTGGGTGTTGAGTTCTAATATTAACAATATTTCCCCAGAATCGCAGACTCAACCTTTTTTAAGTAAAAAAACAAAGCGCACAATTTCACAAAAGATGCTGAAATTGTAATCTCTCACTTACACAGCATGCCAATTTATTTTCAATCAGAGCTTCACAGACACAAAAGCTACTCTGTAAACATACACCGCAAATTGTTGACCCATGTTTTTACAGATTCTGTTGAGACAATGGTATTCTTTGGTACATTTAGTAATAGTTTTTCTTTCTGAACCTTGACATATCAACACTTTGTTTTTCTCCTATGCAGCACTCGTTCCAGACAGTGTGAAGAAAGAGCTCCTGCAGAGAATCAGAGCTTTTCTAGCTCAACACGCAACCTTGTGAATGAGACGATTCCCGTCTAGACATTTTTTTACTCACTGTAGATTCACAATTAAAATCCAAACTGTTCTCATTGTGAGCAATGCTGAAGTGTTATTTTTATTTTGTATTGTGTGTTTTCATATTGATTTTAGTTTGTTATGCATCAGTTTTGGAAAAAATAAATAAAGTCATGCCTATTTTGGTCATTGGGGGTCCTGACTTGTTCTTTAATACTGCTTAAGACCTGTTTGACATGTAATAGATGACTTTTTTCCCCATCATTCCTTTCTTAACAGACACCATGATGAGTTTTTTGGATTTAAAAAAAAAAAGACTGTTGACAGTATGACAGAAATGTTATTGTCTATCTCTCGTGCATGGTAATGGGGCTTTTTAGGATGTTATGTATGAAGACAAAGTATTGATCTAATTACACTATTGATCAATACCAACGCTGGTATCAATATTATCGATATTTGGATCGATCCGCCCACCACTAGTCGCGAGCACTAAACCCACCAGACTCCTTTTTAAAAAAGCAATACTTTTAGCGTGTATATATAGAGCCAACATATTTTCACATGTAAATCGGTGTTTACAGTGTTTGGTGCGTTTGACAACGTGCACTGTGAAAGCAAACCAAACCAAATGAAAAATGCAGCAAAGTTGCAACTTCACCCCCGAATTGCACCGAGTCTACAGAATTATAGATGTGAAAGTGCCCTAAGTCACAGTAATAATGACAAATTTGACACAATGTTCTAACATTTCAATTTGGGATCTAATCTGCGCCATGAAATCAACCAACTTCTTCTCTGGGGACTACCAACGTTATACTTAACAACGGCACTCCTGCTCTCCCTCTGACAGATCAGATAGAGACTCAGCCAAAGGCGGGAGTCTGGCACGACCTCCTCCGGTTGGCCAACACTACATTTCTCTTAATCCTTTCCTTGATTGGATTACAGGTGCATAGTATCAGCGACACAGGATATTAAACTTGTTTCAAGCCCTTTGAACCTGTTATTGTTTGTCCTTTGTCACTAACAGACAAGTTCGGGCTTGAGCCCCCCTAAAAAGGGTCTAAAATTGCCATTGCCTGCAGCGATCACTGGAAGTAGCCTATTATTAGAACAGCTTAAAATGTTGAAGTTGAAGTCCCAAAAAATTATGATTATTTGCTTACATTTTTAAAAAAAATGTAATTTTTAAATCCAACATCTTTACGTAAAAAAAAAAAGTTTGATATATTGGGAAATACAATATTTGCTTTCTTGCTGACAGTTCGATGAGAAGCACCTCTAAATATCACATTTTAACATGTTGTATCTTAATCTGTGCAAAATGCAGTATCATTTTTATTGCTCAATAATTTACTACTCTTACTGCTCTATTTATAAAGATATATAATAATTTGATTAGTGAAAAACAACCAAACATCATTACAAATGAGTAAAAGTCAATGGATGATATAAGGAAAATCACTTGTTTTACTTGTGTAAATCAGGTTTTCTGATACTGTAGAGGCTTATAATTAAACTCTAAATAAACAAAAGATTTCTCACATCCTTTAAATGCTTTATCACTTTCTCATACTTCAAAGATATTTCCACAGTTTACAAGTCTGAACTGTAGAAACCACAAAATTATGAGTAAAATATAGTATTCTGATTTACTTATTTAATCCCTTACTGTAAGTGGTCAAGGTAAGTCCAACAAAAAAATTGTATATAAATGTTTGGCCTTATCGAATTATTACACTACCGGTCAAAAGTTTGGGGTCACTTAGAAATGTCTATTCCACTCCATTACAGATAGAATACCAGCTGAGATCAGTTGCATTGTTTTTTTAACCAGGACAGCAGTTTTCAGATTACATTATGTGCTTACATAATTGCAAAAGGGTTCTCCAATGTTTTCTCAGTTAGCCTTTTAAAATGATATCAGATTAGTAAACAGAATGAGCCTTTGGAGCATTGGATGAATGGTTGCTGATAATGGCCAATGTAGATATTTCATTAAAGATCAGCCACTTCTTTCTACAACTGTTGCCCTGGTTAAAAAAAACAATGCAACTGATCTCAGCTGGTATTCTGTCGGTAATGGAGTGGAATGGAAATTTCTAAGTGACCCCAAACTTTTTACCGGTAGTGTATTTTTTTAATGTTTCTTGTGTTTTTGACAAAAGTAATGATTTTTTCTATCTGGTGAATAACTTTCAAAACAAAAGTTCACTTCCAGGAGCATGTAATTTTCTCTCATCCTTTCCTACCAACATGATTGATGGTCTGAGCTAAAAATAGCAGTTAAAGAAAGAATGACAGAAATGCCTTGTGGGGCTCAACTGTTGTTCTCTTGAATGTCAAGTGCAAACATTTTTTGGACAGGCAGCTTATCCTGGCCAGATGCACCTGTTAGTCAATGTGAGATGATGTAAGTTAAACATCTACTACACACCACCTTCTTCTTTGTCAGGGGTGCCAAACATATGGCCCTAATGCCAGAACTGGTCCACCAAAAGGGTCTAGTGCAGCCCACTGAATGAATGAATGTGAAATTTGCAAAGAAGTCATTATTTCCAATTTTTTAATATTCCTATTTCTCCACTGGGTGTTGTGCTGTCTTAATAAGAGTAGTAAGCTCTATGCTGGATACATACATACATAGATCCCATGTGCTTAAGTAGGCCTACAGGCTAAACACTGTCAAGTGTAGGCTACTGGTCATGCAGGAGCCGCCAGTGGAGCATGTCTTTGTCACACACTTTGTCACAGATGTAAATGGGTATCCAGTGTGCTTGGTGTGTTCACAGTGACTCATTTTATTGTTTTAAATTAGGCTGTGTTGCCCATGAACTAAAAATAGTTTGACACCCCTGGTCTATGTAATGCTTTGCTTCTTCTTTTTTACAAAGCTAAGGGCCTCTTTTAATTGAATTGCATGTATACATTTATTTAAACTAGTGCTGTGCCTGTTGAAAACGGGCTGGTTACTTAGCCTTTGGTGTTGCTGCTTGTAGAATTTATCAAAACCAAAGTGTACCCCAAAATGACTTATTACAGAAGGACCCTAAACCACTTAATATGCAACCGCTGTATAGCCTACTATCTATTGACTTACATCAGAGAAAGACACCGATACTCGAGCACCCACGGAAAATAGAGAGCATCCAATGACCACCCATGTGTCCCAGACTGCCAGTAGGCTACATTTATTTAAAATTGCAATTGGTGCTAAGTGGAGTGTCAGTCCCCTGTTCCATATCCTATCCACCAATCACAGCATCTCTTGGATGAAAACTTTACGTTAATAGTGTGTTTGTCTCGGCCACTGTCCGTTTCCTAAGGTTGTGAAATGCAAACATTTTTTGACTACTTTTTTTTTTTTTAAAGGGCATTTGCCCGAGCACCCACGGAGGAAAACATAAATCAGCTCTTATGGAGCTCCTTGTTCGGCATGAACAATTGGATGTGGTGCGTCTCCATAAAACAAAACCCGACACGTTGTTGGGGGCTCAAATTGTCGATGGTGATAATCCTTTCCAACACAAACAGAACAATCACATATTTTGGGACACAACAAACAAAAGAAAACCATAGAGTTGTCGCACGGCAGAGGAAAGAATGTCCTGAGAACATTGCAGAATCAGAATGTAATCACAAAATATCACAATTAAAATGTGGAGTAGAGCGTCATGGACACCTGGCAGTGCTCTACCCACCCTGAGAGCTAAACAGCACATATCTGCGTTCATCAACCATTCGGAACCAGACTGTGTGTGCGCACACACAGAGAGAGAGAGAGAGAGAGAGAGAGAGAGAGAGAGAGAGAGAGAGAGAGAGAGAGAGAGAGAGAGAGAGAGAGAGAGAGAGATGTCTCTTGTCGGATCATTAAAGAATTTAACATTTCAGCAGAGGTGTTCATTTCCATACAGGTTTAGTGGCTTGACGGTTAACGGTGAAGTAGGGGATTTGATTTGCGGGTGGGTCTAATGAAATCTGATGTAGGCTATCTGCCCGGTTCAACTCGGAGATTTGCTCGCGTTGCACAGCACTCTGAAGGAATAATCTCCGAGATTGTTCTGCCAGCTCACAGAAATTTAATACAATAGCACAGGGATAGCCTGGATGCCCAGCAGGGGCTAGCTCAAATAGTGGCATCGGCAGCTCGCAGTGGCATTTCCGGTGGCAGGTTGAGATGCCACGGCATCTGCCTCTGTTAGCAGTGGCATTTAAGGTGGCAGGTTGAAATGCCAACGATTTTTCCTGAGATGCCACGGCATCTTTCGCCGTTTATATGGTATTTCCGGTGGCAGCCTGAGATGCCACAACTTTATTTGGGCTCCTGCCGATGTGTGTGTGGTATTTCTGGTGGCATTCTGAAAGATTTTGTCTCGGCGGATCTGATGAGGAACTCCTGCAGACAATTCACCACCGGGATGTTTGTGTGATTAACAGGTTGCCACCGGTTCACCGTAAAATGCCATGGCACATTTCACAGATTATGAGGTATGACAGTGGCAAACGAGGGCTGTGTCCGAATTCACCCACTAGGCCTACTCAAGTCCTACTAGCAGGGTTTAAATTGGCTCAGCCCCGGCACATAAGCCTGCTTGTTAGTCCGGATGTGCCTACTTGCACATCAAATTTGATGAAAGTGATGCTTTTGAAAACATGTTATTTCTGACAATAAATTAAAGATTTTTGAAATGCCTATTTTGTCTCGGCGGATCTGATGAGAACAATCAGAACATGGCAACAACCCGCCCAGAACTGCAGACAATTCACCACTGCGGGTCAACTACATAACTGATTGCCAAAGTGTCAAAAATCTTTAATTTATTGTCAGAAATAACATGTTTTCAAAAGCATCACTTTCATCAAACGTAGGACTTGAGTAGGCCTAGTGGGTGAATTCGGACACAGCCCTCGTTTGCCACTGTCGGTAGGATTAACAGATAAAATGCCTTCTCATAAAGCTAAAAACTGCTAACAGAGGCAGATGCCGTGGCATCTCAACCTGCCACCGGAAATGCCACCGCGAGCTGCCGATGCCACTATTTGAGCAGCCGAATTTAGCCCCGCCCACAAAATTCGAGAATCTGAGTATGACCACGTCAGGATAGCAGGAAAAGAGTCAGAGGCGCTGATGTGCAGGTTACCTTCCCCCCCAAACACGGACACCAGAGATGGGAGTCACACATGGGCAAGTCGCAAGCAAGTCTCAAGTCTTAACCTTCAAGTCTCAAGCAAGTCCAATTCATTTTTTTTGACAATCAAGCAAGTCAAGTCAAGTCATAGCTTTGGTCAAGCAAGTCACAAGTCAAGTCATACAAAAGTTTCCATTTTTAAACAAGCTAAAGACAGTGATTATGAACTGCTGGAGTTTTATTTGCATTTTTTACTCAAAAGACATTGCGTCCACATACATTGAAGAGTTTAAATTAACACATAAAAAAAATCACAGCCTAAAACTGATATTAGGCCAAAAATAAATCAACATTGTTCAATATGCCTCAAACATGACATTAAATCATGAAATTCCTTCCAACAATTAAAGTATAATGGTTCATAAGTCAAATAATATTCTTCAAACATGCCTCACTTTTATGAGACAGAAACACATCCTTTAACCATTCCTTCTCTTAAAGAACAAAACATATTCTTTAGGAGTAGCTGAATCCCACCACATTTGCTTATCACATGGAATGGAAAGTATATGTTGATATTTGACAGTGTATTTGTGAGTGAATGTGTGCGTGTTTGAGAAAGAGAGTGCGTTGTATGTGTGCCTAGCTTTATTCACATACTTACGTCTGCATGTGTGTGTGTTTATGAGAGAGAGAGAGAGAGAGCAAGAGAGAGCAGTTTGTGTTGTGTGTGTGTGTGTATGTGTGCCTAGTTTTATTCGCTCAACAAAGAGGGGAGGGTGTGCTTATTTATGGCCAAAAACTGAAGGGACTTCTGTCCATCACAAACGTCCAAATAGTGGTTCAGCTGAATATGGGGACTGGAACCCGAATCTCTCCCGATTTGAAGTGTCTGATGAAATTCGACCTCGGAAATAAGTACTACAGACCTTGCAAACTGCCATCTGTTTTCTCTTTGCCTGGTCAGATGTGTAATCCTTATAGCCAAACTTTATTATTTTCTGTGCAGAGGGCGCCGATTTATGTTTTCCTCCTTGGGTTTTGATAAAAACAGGTTTTCTGCTCACCTCTCAGTTGTCTGGGCCCATCTGAAAATTCAGCAAGTCACCATGATCCGTCCTTCAATTTGCCTTTTTCCTTTTGTCCTCCAAAAATCCACGTCAGGGGTCACCAATTGTTAAGAAATTATCTAAAAGACGTGTTCTTCGATTTCTGGAGGAGGAAGGAGAGGCTTGGGTCGAATTGAAAGTTAACTAAAAGGTTTAATAAAACAACATGAAAACAGTCAAAACACAATCAAACATAAAACATATAACACTGCCAGTAGCAGACTGCAAAACATGCTTCCCCTATCGGGTCACAGTTAGCAGCCATGCGACATGACAAAACAAATACACTGTAAACAGAGGCCTGCAGCAGTTTCCCCTTGCGGGGTCACAGGCTGTAGTTCCGAATCTTACTTGTGGGTGTTTCCCTGAATGGAAACTGTCCCAGGTTAAAGACACACCTCTGATTTCAGGTTTACTCAAGGTTGCAGACAAAGGTCGTTTCACATGGTAGTGCCGATTCTGTTTAAGTTTACAGAGTTTGCATTTCCTTTGTTCTAATCACGTCTGGCCCTGCAGGGAATGGCTCCCCAAATAGAGACAACAGTCACCTTTCCTGTGGGGACAATGAGTCTCCCACAGTATGCTAAATAACAGCCATGACCTAATTAATTCTTCAGAAGCTAGGTTTTGGGTGAGGCAGTCAAATGCTGATTAGTGTAGTTACTTGATTAAATTTAATTTGCCTGCAGGCCCCATTAAACATTGTTTTCCAAACATAGCCTGGCTTTAACTTTTTTAAACCTAACAGCGGTCAGTATTTTCCGTGGGTGCTCCGGAGAGGCGCCCATGAGAGGAATCCATGATTTTAAGTTAGCCTACTAGCCATAGCCAGTGTTGTTTACTGACGGTCTCTCTCTCTCTCTGCTCCTGCTCACTCAGTGTGAGAGGGGGAGTGGCCAGCAGCTAGAACAGCAAAAGGCAATGTGTGCGTCTTTTACCTATACCAAACAACGTCAAACTCGGCACTGCACTTACTCGTGCCCATGGCAATACACCTGTCAAGTTTGAAATCCATCGGACTAACGGTTCGAGAAATATGCGCTTAACACCCACAAAGGCATTGGTGGTTAATTGCATGGATCAGGCAGCAGGTGGGTTGATTTCCAACAGTCTCCTCCTCCCAGTTTCAGGTGAGAGGCGGAACACTGAGCAGATTTACAGTATAAAGAGTTGGTGCACTGTCCTATGTGTGTACAGGCATTGTCTCTGTCTGTCTCTAGGCACCTGAACCTGAATCTGAACAACTGAAAGAGTCAACAGGTACCAACCAAGTTTTCACCAGGTGGGCTTTTTTCATTCCTTAATCACATTTTAATTTGAAAATATCTCTTTTCAACAATTCTTTTAAATGTTACAGATTTTAGTACATTTAATCGCTACATGGCTATAAATCTATAAAAATTAATGTATTTGCATCGAATCGCAATGGTGTGTTTTTTTAAACTCTTTTTTTAATTGTTAATGATATCTGTATTTTCAATAATTTAACAATTCCTTCAGATTTCATAATTACATTTATTTAACAGCCTAAAATACTGCCAATTCTGCTTTATGTGGACTTTCTTAAAACTTCACAGACAGTACCCAGGTGAAAAAAAATTCTATTAAAAATATACTTTAATAAAGTGTACTAAGTATATTTTCTAAATTTTGTACTATTTTCGTCAAATCCAAGTATAGTTAAGTGTATTCAATTATGTATTAACTTCAACTTAACATCTATTTGACTACACTTCAAGTGTAAATAGTATACTAAAATGGAACAACTTTTTTTAAACTTCAAGTGCACTAAAATACACTAATGAAAATCAAGATTCATGAGCAATTAAGCACACTTACAGTACAATTGCATTGTATTGCCATTCTTATTGAAATACACTTAAAAAGGCATTGCAGCGCAACTTACAGTTGCGTTTAAGTATATTTTGTTCATACTGCTATCATACTTATAATTACTATAAACTGTTAATTCAGTATGCCTCTGTGATATTTCAAGTGATCTAAAAATGCACTTCATAACTATATCTAGTGCTTTTAAAGTGTCCCACTATGACAATAATAATGTGTTTGAAGTGAAGTTCAATTACAACCTAAACATCATAAACACGTACTTTCAGTGCAATGTTATTATAGTGTTAGGTAGAAACAAATAGTTTGAAGTATATTTTATCTGTACTTTTATCCCCATTTTGTTATACTTAAGCATGAATGTTGCTATTGCACTACAAGTGTATTATATTACAATTCAGTTCAAGTGCATTAAATCAACAGATTATAAATTGCATTTCAGAAAAGGATCTTTATTATTGACACAAACGTAAAACACAAAAGCAGATATTGGCAAAAGCAGGATCCTTGAACAGTAAAGGCAGCGTCAAAAGAAAAAAAGAAAGAAAGAATATATATATATAGATATGAGCGACAATTTATCGTCCAGCAAAACTTGTTATCGTGACAGGCCTACTCGCTTTATACTGGACCAATGTTGAAGATCGTTGTTCCCATTAGTAACAACAGAGGAACATAGGGTCCAAGTTGAAAAACCCAAAGTTACCCTTAAAATTGTGCACTCTGTTTTCAAAATAGTTTTTCAAATGACAACATTTTTTAACCCTGTGTAAAAAAATAAAAAATTCCATCTGGTATAGCAGTACCAAAGATGCCGGTTGGTCTTTAATGGAGTCTGTTTTCTAGAGAGAAAACTTTTGCTTGGTTTACAAAAGGTTATTTCCATGCAGCTGTCCAGTTAATTCAAACAAAAAAAAAACTAGTCCAAAGAGTACAGCCATACCAACGATGCCTTTAGGGACAACTACGCTGTTTGGTTGACAGCGCAGTCTCTCTGGCCCTTTCACTGGAAAGAGCCTGTTTTTTAGAGCAAGTGCTTTGTTGGTAAGTTTCCCTCTATCAAGTTCCATGCAAATCTTTTGGATCGAAGGCGAGCAGGGTAGCTGAAGTTCAGGGCATACTGTACATTAGTCCAAACAGCGTAGCAACAGTTAATGCTACATTATAAAGATCTTGCAACATCTTGATGCCTTCAAGGACAATACCCATGTCCCCTGGTTCATCACTTGAAGCATGTTCTTTAAGAACATAAATCCCAACACTGGTTTCTTCAGTGGCCTCGTTGATGCCGTCTTCATCCATGCCCTATTAAAAAAAGAAAAGAAAAAGGCAGTCAATAAGACCAACCGAGAAACAAATACACAAGTATTAAATCATAAGGGAGTAGTAAGTAGGGCTAACGATTTTAGAAAATAATCTAATTGTGATTTTTTTCCACAAATATTGTGATTGCAATTTAATATGCAATAATTTTTTAAGCTCTTGGTCTTCTGTATTATTCAACAAAGACAAGTAATACATCCTTGTATAGTATGAACAACACAAGATTAGATAGATTGAGATTATTTCCTGGAGGCCAGGTCTGGATGTGATGATGAAATTAGGTGATGCATGAATTTATATGAATGACATCTTTTATTTAACTACTTCAATCACAGTAGTATATTGAGCACTGACCAAGCCTGGTGTAAACATTTATATGAAAGTCAGAAACAAATCACACAAACTAAAGTGCAGATTGCAAAAATATGTGGCTTTACCACACTTCGTAGTACTTAGATTATTTAATTATTATTAACTGTAATAAACATAAATAAACATGTGGATTGCATTGGTTTTTTTTTAACACACTACACTTTGAAGTCAACTGGTGTACACTGTCATATGGGTACATATTTCTCTAAGAATATTACAACATGGTTACTACAAAGGTAGTAGCCTTGCTGTCAACTCCAAACACGTAGGAAAGAGATTGACAGTAAAGACAAAGAAAGATACAAATATGAAGATAAGTTAAGAAAATAAATAGAGGAAAGGTTAAAACTGAGACAAAAAGATGAATATAGTAGGAGAAAGATGAAAAATAAGTAGACGTTGGGCCTTGCCGTTCTTGCCAATAAATTGTGGTATGTAAAATATAACCTATAACATTACATAACCTTTCCACAATTCTAAAATCTTAATGTTTTTCAAAAAAAAAAAAAGTTTCTGATACTGTTAAAGTTTAAAATGGTGATATCTGTGAGAGTAGGTCCATTTTCATTTGTAAACAATTGAGAAACAAATAAATGTTTCCATCTGTAACTTTCAATTTTTTTAGGAAATATACAAAGAAAAAAGAAATATGACAGCACTTACCACTATAAAGCATTTGATTGTGTATGCTGTTCAAATAGGATCCTATGAAAGAAAACATTTAGAATCAGTGAGGTGAACCAAGCACATTGACTCAATAATTAAAAGACCACACAAAATAAAGCACACAACAAAGACACAAAGGTGGGCTAAAAATCCAGTTTGAGTCCGACCTTAAAAACGCTGCTTCATTTATATGAAAACTTAATGATTTATGGAAGGCTTCTTTAGCGTGCAGGAGTGGAGAGAGATTTAGGAAAATGACATGGTAAAAAAAAAAAAAAAAAAAAGAGTTCCCATACACTGCCCCGATACATTTTCATGTCAGCAGCACCCTCCCGCATATCACACACACACACACACACACACACACACACACACACACACACACACACACACACACACACACACACACACGTAATCTAAATGTTGCGAACTAAACCCGACCACTTAACACTCATTCTTATGAGGCTGACTGGCTCCTCTTCACCGGCTGCCATTAACATTACGTTAGCTACATTGAAATACCATTGTTAGGAGCAGGACCGTCAGGGGGAGAAACACAATTATTAATGCTAAACTAAGTAGTTACTAGTTAGTGATGGTATTAGCTAACTTAGTTACAAGAAAACCGATATATTTATAGAATGCACAAACAAGTGAACGGACTTTTGTAACCGTTACATGCAGTACAAAAACATTATGAACATGAACAAAATCATTTTGATTGATGTTAACTTAATTTTTCGTGAAGGAGACAACACATGGCTGCTGTAGAATTAATCCTGCACGCAGCCAACACATGCTCAACATTCTTCTTCACCTTCTTCTTGTTTTGGCAATGTCCTTGTTGAAACAGTTTGTCTGTGTTGGCAGCATAGACAGTATATAAACGGTTGGTGTCAGTGCCCGGAAAGTGCCACCTACACTTCCTGGCGCCATTTTATTCAAATATACCATTTCCGGTAGTGACCAAACTTAATTCGATCATTTAAAATTTTCGATTCAATCAATTTCAATCAACGCAAAAGGAATCTATACAAAAACACATGAAGTGTACAAGATTGAACCATGTTCTTGAAAAGAATATAAATGAATTTCGTAGCATATTCTAAATTCATTTTTGTAAATTCAAAGACCTGCTATTTCCCATTTTTTCAGTGTACTTTGATATGCTAATAAAAGTACACTTATATTTAGTTCACTTTGTTTACAGTGTACTAAGATTACACTACTGATGAAGTGAAATTAGTGTACACTTTCAAAAATTATGCTAACTCTGTATTAAAAATAAGTGTACTTACTATAAGTGTACACTGAGTTACCACTATACATTTTTGTATTTTAACATATTTTATGAAAGTACTCTGATATGCCACTAAAAATACACTTATTTTAGAGTGTACTGTATAAAGTGTACAGAAGTCACACTTTTAATGAAGTGAGATCATAGTACACTTTAAAAAAGTATACTAACAATTAATTTCCCAAAAAATATACTTCCCATAAGTACACTGAATTGCCACTCTAAGTATGTCAAATTTAATACACTTAAAAAAAATAAACTTCTATACAATTTAAAATACATTAACAAAAAAGTACACTTTCAAAAAGTACATTTAAAAAATGATTTGATTACTGGTAAATTAGTATACTCACTTTTTGGACTCTGAAGTTGAACTTAATTACATCTATTTTGAAGTATACTTTTAAAAAGTACATATTAAATACTCTTTAAATAAAGCACGACAAGTAGAAGCATACTTGTTTTATACTTCATGTACTTCATTCATATTTCTAATACACTAAAGTATACTACTTTTTTACCTGGGTAGGCTATACTCAAATAGCACTTTTGGTGTTAAATGTTTTACCGTTTTCCAACAGCTACACCATCACAACAGACTGCAGGTGAAGCAGAAGGGGAGTCTGGGAAAATCTCCAGGATGGAGTCCCTGGTTAAACCGGCGGCTCTCCTCCTCGCACTTTTGTGCTGCTGCTGCAGTAAGTAGCCAGTTACAAAGTACCATAATAATAACATTGTATCTAATCCTCATCATTTTTTAATAGACTTTCTGTTCTAGGTGTGGATGTCAGTTTGTGCCTTTTTAAATGCGGAAATTGCACAATTTTCCTTATAAGTCTCTACCAGCCCAATGCTCAGGGAAAAATAAGTTATCTTGTAGGCTATATAATTTTATACATTAATAGATCTAATATTATTTGATGTATATTTCAGGTACTCAACGCGTTGACTACATATCTCCGAATATAGGCAGCTTCAATGGAGCAACACGACTCACCATTTCCGGAGACGGTAAGAGATTGAATCCTCAGATGAAGGTTATCGTTGCAGATTTGTTAAGGGTAACGTTTAATCCAAAACAATGATGCCTTATTATAGCCCAAATTTATCTTTAAGAACTACTGTGAACATTAGTTTTTTCATTCAGCTATGATACATTAAACAAATGAATGACTAAATATTGGTATGATAATCAAATAATCCTGTTTGTACTAGTTACCGAACACTGTTTATCTGAGGAGATGCAACTGAAGAAATTAGGCTTGAAGTAGTTATGGTAGTTATAGTTGTGGATCATTTGTTTTTACAAAAGTCAACTCCTGATCTAAGACATGTGGGACTTTAGCTACATTTTCACCTGTTTTCATGATGCTAAATGTTTCCCTTGTGTGCGTTTCTTTCCCCAGGTTTTGCCCAGGAGAAACAGTTCCAGCTAAATCCAAAAGATGACACATTTGGCAACCGTGTGACCCTGGTTTCAGATACCCTGTCAGTCCCCTGTGATGTGGAGAGAGACTCAACACACGGCAACCGGATCATGTGTTACACCAGGTAGCCTGCGGGTCAAGTGGACTCTTAATTGAATATACATAAGTCACTTCATGTGTAAAATCATTACACATTTTTTACACAAAATCATTAATATGTCCATAACAGAGCCATGCCAACTGGTCAGTATATGGTCCGTGTCAGTGTGGACGGTGTTCCCATTCCTGACAACAATTTGTGCAGAGGCGTGTACAATTCATACCAGTGCCGCTTCAATGCAAGTTTGCAGCTAATGCAACACAAGACACCTTCATTTACAAGTTAATGGATCCTGCAGTCAAGTTTGGATGTGTTTCTAACAGTCTTTTTCCATTCTCAATATAACTTTTTTTCAGCCTGTCTGGTACCGCACGCCTACTATCTACTCTCTGAGTCCAGTCAGTGGTCCCCCAGGTACAGTTCTTTATTTCTATAGCATGCACTTCATTTACAGAGTCCAGTTTGAACTTTATACTTTAATGTTTTACTTTTTTACCCCTTTCAAAAATCACTGCAGGCACCTTGGTGACACTGCGAGGACTTATCTTCTCTGATGTGTATGGAAGTAACACTGACCCGAGCTCCAACGGCCTCAATGTCAGATTTCTGAGGTATTAAAATTAAATAAAAATAGATACTTTAAAACGTTCACATTACTGTAAAGCCTTTTGTTCCACCCAAGCATAATATTTTTTAGATGAGGGACATTTCTAACAGCTGTACGATGATATCCTGTCAATATCCTATAAAAGAAGACAGACTGATCCACTAATACATGCTAAAGAAACTAGTCTGACATTTTTTAAAGATATTTGTTTGCATTGAAAATAGTTGAAATGATCTCAACCCACTGAGATTTAGTCCCCTGCTTTATGAAAATGTAAGACTGACAGTTACAGAAGTATATTTGTTTGCTTGTTAACTATCAATTTAATGTAAATGTAGGTATATTGTTTAATATAAACTGTATACTCTTGTAATAAATTAATGAATATGATCTTGTTTATTGCAGAGCCTACATGGGAGGGATGCCATGCGAGCTGCTTAAACCACAGTCAGATGAACTGTAAGTAGTTTCTCTAGATGTAGATTGCATTTAGAAATGAAATCACAGTACAAACACACCAAAATGCAATTTATAAGCATATTGAAGTTAAGGTATGTCTTACAGCAACTTCAGCTGCAGAGAAATATTTTGTGTGATAAAGTTATGTTCAATAAAACTGATATAATAGTTGGAAAAAATGTAATTAAAGTATTACTTTTTTTCTAAAGATATGGCCTACAACTGGACTATAAATACTCTCAGTCGGGATACATGAGCTGCAAAATGACGGGGACATATGTTGGTAAGCTGGGTTTGTTCATAATTACAGCTGCTTTAAAATAAGGTCCATTTTGAAACTTTGCAAACTGTCATTTAATAATTGTATTTTATTTTCCAACAGGGCATCACAACTTGAGTTACATCCTTGATAGTGATTATGGAAGGTAAAGCATTATTAAAACATTTGACCTAATGCTAACTGAGGTTGCTGCATTTATTTACATTTTAACATCAGTTTAAAATTTACATACATGCACCTTCGTGCTTTTAGAAAGAAGTCTAACCACAGGGTTTATTCATCTTTTCAAAGTGCAGCTAGATAAACTGAAAAAAATGCATAGATATTAAGCTCCTGACGAGTTTGACTTCTTGGTGATAAACTGTTTAACTCAACAACAATGTAACATTATGAACAATTCATTTCTTTAAAATCCTCAGGAGTTTTTCAGAAAAGAACCTGTACAGGGTTTCAGCTTTGGGCAAGCTCTCCATGTTTCAGACCTTTGCAGGTACGTTATACAAAAAAATCATTTGTTCAAAATAAAGTAATTTCTCTGTAGTGTTTATTCTTATTACAGTGAAATGTTTGTTATGTTTCTTGTTCAGAAGTGACAGGAGTCTCCCCATCCATGGGCAGTGTCCTGGGTGGAACCCTGTTGACCATCTACGGCCGCTTCTTTGACCAAACAGATCGGCCAGCACGTGTTCTCGTTGGAGGTAATCAGACGGGAAACTCACCAGCTGTAACCAGTTCATAATACCATGACAACTTTTCTGATGTTGTTTTCATACAGTACAAAATTGTTCGGCATGTACAATTGGATGTAACAAAACCCGACACGTTGTTGGGGGCTCAAATTGTCAATGGTGATAATCCTTTTCAACACAAACAGAACATTCACATATTTACGGACACAACAAACAAAAGAAAACCATAGAGTTGACGCACGGCAGAGGAAAGAATGTCCTGAAACCTTAGAGACACAACAGACCATGACAATAAGATGTCATGAGTCATTCGACATTTTTGGTTACAGTACCTGTTTGACAGCAAAGTAATTCACTTTTCCTCTTGAATGCTCTTTGACACAATAATCATCCAAATTAAATCAATATTCCACAGTTTCTCATTGCAAATATGATGATCTTTGATGAATTTAAGGGCTTAGAAATTAATCAGAAATGTATATAAACCTATGTATGCTCTGCATTGCAGAGCATACATAATCAAATGACAATATACCTATTTATATAATTTACTGAATCAGATTTTTCAGACCTTCATGTTCACATTAAGACCACCGTGCCTTTGCTTCAATGCTTTAAAGTTAGACAACTTGAAAAAACATCAAAGCACTGGAACACAAAGATTTAACTTGTAACTACAAGGTGTATCATGAAACAAAATATCACAAATAAAGGGATGAAATGATCGGAAATTGCAATAACTGGTGGTAATGGAACAATTCAACCAAGGTACATTAACATGCTTTTATCTTCAGTTCATTGTAAAGAAATACATCATCCTAAAATCTAATTTCCGTCATTTTCCACACAAAGTCCAGTAAAGTGCATAAAAAACATACAAAGTTCAGACCTACAAAGTTTCAGCCGTGTTTAAGCTGACAATTAGTACTTTTTCACTTTGCAGTTAACTATTCCCTTCAGTGAAGCTTGTGCTGTTGTGTTTTTGTGAGCTGCTTTTAATCACAGATTTTTCTTCAGGCCTGCCTTGTGAAATCCAGAGTGTGTCGGATGACAGAATTACTTGCAGAACCAACAAACACAAGATGAACAACAGTCTGACAGTCTACCCAGGTGAGGACACACCTACTCTTCTTCTTCTTCTTCTTCTTCTTCTTCTTCTTCTTCTGTGCTTTTGTCTTTTAACCCTCATGCCCTCTTTGGACATTTTTGTACATTTTTCTCAATTTTTTTTTCTTTTCATTTTGTGATCATTTTTGGTGTGTTACTGCTTATGGCATGACATTTTGTAGGAACCTTTCTTTTTAGTCAAATTTTTTAAATGATTCATTTTGTACTCTCTGGACACCTTTGTGGCAAAAATATACACGCACACAAGAACTGCTATTAATTCATCATATATCAATATTTGTTTCTGCTTTTTTTTCATAAATCACTTAAACAACTTCTAACTCATTCTTAATCAAAACCACCTAACATTCAATAATTTTCAGGATTGTAACCATTTCAATGCCAGTTTATTTATTTGAAGTATTGTATTATTTATTACAAAAAATTTTTTATTCAAGCACGTGTCCAAAGACAAATGAAATGCATCCTTCAAAAGATGTCCTTTTTTATCCCCTAAAATAATCATTGCTTGCTTACAGATTTACACAAATTCTCATTCACTCACACACACACACACACACACACACACACACACACACACACACACACACACACACACCTCCATAATATAACTGGCAAAAATACAATGATTTCATCGATCGGCCTACAAGGGCAAAATGGTTGAATCTGGTGGAATACTGTAAAAATGTCAAATATCACCACTTTTGTTCAAAATGAAATGCTGACATTACAGAATGCATGGTTTTATACTGTAAAGGCAGTGAGATAAAAACATGTGGTTATAATGGAAGTCAATGAGGCATTTTTGTCCACAAAGGTGTCTAGTGGGAGTATCTGGAACTACATAACAAATACTAATGCAATCAAATCAGTTTTGTTGCTTATCTTTGACATATCCAAGACTAATCACCACCAGAGCCCCATTCCCCTACGATTTATTTTATGGAAAATAAGTAATGTTCTGTTAGGTTTTTCATAAATAATAATTGCTTTAAAGAATTAAACTGGCATTTAAATGGTTAAAATCCTAAAAAAAACTATTGAATGGTTGGTAGTTTTGAGCAAGTTAGAAGTTGTTTAAGTGATTTATGAAAAAAAAGCAGAAAAATATTGATATATGATGATTTAATTCAATAATAATAATTTTGGACATGTACATTTTTGCCTCAAAGGTGTCCGAAGGGAGTATCTGGCACTATGTAAAAAATACTAATGCAATCAAATTAATTTTGTTCATAATCTTTGACATATCAAAGACTGTAATCCCCACCAAAGCCCCATCTACATATTATTCATTATATAGAAAAGAAATCATTTTTTTGTGTTTTTTTGCAATAAATAATGGAATACTGCAAATAAATAAACATTTAAACATTTAAAGGGTTAAAATCCTGAAAATTATTGAATGTTTGGTGGTTTTGATTAAGTTAGAAGTTGTTTAAGTGATTTATGAAAAAAAGCAGAAAAAAATATTGATATATGATGATTTAATAGCAGTTTTTGTGTGCGTGTACATTTTTGCCACAAAGGTGTCCAGTGTTATTTTTTTTGAGGAAGGCATGAGGGTTAATGTGATGAAATAAATATCATAAATGTCAAAGTAAAGCAGCACATTTTCACATTTGATCAGCTGAAACCAATGAATGTTTAGTGTTTTTGCTTAATTTTCTGTTGGTGGGCTCATTAATTAATCGACTTATTGTTTTTTAATTCATTTTTTTACATGCACATCTTTTAAATCCAGGTGGAAGAGGCTTGAAGATGGAGGTGTGGAACAAGACACTATCATCATACCTGACGGACATTTGGAGCTACAATGAGAACACAACTGGATACTGGGCACAGTGGATCGACTCCATGCCCCACGTCTTAGCTTGGGAAATTAATTATTTCAGCTCACGATCCAGGGGCTTCCTTGTTCCTCCAGCCAGCGCCAACTACACAATATACCTCAGCTGTTCTTACCGATGTGAGCTCTACCTCAGCAACTCCAATCGCCCAGAAGACAAGGTATGAACAGAGGGTTTAGTTCAACATGAATCACACCTGTTATCATCTAAGTTATCAAAAGAAAGCATGCTATCCATTTGAAGCAGTCAAAGATACTTAGGTAATTTAGATTTATTGTTTTGTGAGAAAATCCCATTATCTTCCTTGCTTGTTTTTTTCCACAACCTCCACTTCAGGTTAAAGTTGCGTACCAGACAAATTTTGTCAAAATGGCTCTGGAGGAAGGAAAACCGTAAGTACATGACTCTAATGGCTCGTGAAAGACTAATCATAAATAGAAAACACACCATATTCATGTTAGTTGTGAACTTACAGTTTCCCTTGAAAACAATTCAAAAACTATTTTTCCTGTAGCTACTACATTGAAATACTTCATCAAGAATATGCCGGTGCAGCTAGTGTCAACCTCGCCATTTTCCAAGAGGACAGTTCCTTTACAGAAGACCAGGCAGACGGTGCTGTCAATGAGGTTCAGGATATCGAGGTTAAATATGACGTGTTCGATGAGGAACAGGTATGTAATTGCAAACCTGTAGTTTATTTCTCTTAAACACAGCTCATCCCAGATTATCTATTCACCGCCCCTTAAAAGAATGACTACTTACTTTGAAAAATCTCCCAAATTATACAGTCAAATTATCTGATTTTCGGTATGGGTGTAGTCAAAGATGTCCTGTACTCACATACATCAGTCATTGCCTGGATTTATGGAGCAAAGTCCTTTAATAGCACCTTAAGTAGTCCCATGTGTATCATCTCGAGACATTTTCTTGTCGTGTTTGATGAGAAGATCGACACCACTCTCTCACTGTACAGGGAAAGCTAATAAGCATACTTCCCAAAATGTTAAACTAAACAAAATAGATTGTATTTTACACCTCTCTAGTTTCCCTTTGTGATTATTACTAATTGAGTACACTGAAATTAATTTGTATGCTCTTTAAAATCCACCTTTAAACATTTCTGTTAAAAGCAACTAATGACCATTTAGCATTAACTGGTTTCTGTCTAGTCCTCTAATAAGTTTCCATTCTTTTTTCGGGTTGTTTCGAGCTTTTACAGTTTTATTTTGTGGAGGCAGAGATACCAATGTCTTCAATCACAGCAATACCTCCACACCTTACTGCATTTTAAGTGAATATGTAGGAAATCACTAGGGGTGAGGTAAAAAGTATACGTAGCAGGTTGAGGGAAGGTTGGTACAACAAACTGGAAATTATCTTCCTTTTCTATAGGAATTACTTTTCTGCATGGGAGTTCAATGTCCACCTATTTTCCACCTCTGTACCTCACTTTTGCATATTATCACTGTTACCCAGGTGGTAACCTTTGGGTCCTGGCCCAGAAATGTCACTGCAGTTAAAGAGGTCCAGAAGGTTACCGTCAGCAGCAGCTGTGACAGCAGTCTTTGTGAGAGCACCTTCTTCAGCCTCGGCTACGGAGATGCAATGACAGGTAATTTGTTTTACAATGGATTCATTTAAAAAGACAATCTTGCACATGTATCTTGCTCATTGCTTACCTTAAAATATCACAACTGCATATGTTTAGCATTTTAGCCACAAAAGGGAAACCCTAAACCTAATTAAACATTATTTTTGTTCATAAGCTCCGTTTTTTCCTTTTTTTTTAGGACCAATTCCCATCAGTGCCTCAGCAGCTATAGTGGAGGCATCCTTGAACAGCCTTTGGTCCATCAAACCCGACAAAGTGCAGGTCACCAAAGAGGTCGATAGCCAAGAATCTCAATACACCGTCACATTTGATTCTGACAGAGGTATGAAGAGACAGACAAGTAGCGAGTGGTTGTTTCACTTTATTCACATGCATTTATGTAACCGACCATTATACTATATGGTATCTGCGTACCTCATTGTATTTGTAGTTTTAGCAGCCACGTGCAATAAATTAATAAATTGATCATATGAATTTTTCTTTGACTGCAGGGGATTTTAAACCTCTTCACTGGGAAGTTTTTGGCTCTGACACTAACATCACTGTTGCTGAGGTAACAAAGGGGAGAAGCAACATGAAGACCTTCACTCTGCTCTGGGGAGGAATCCCTACAAAGCCCATCGCCTTCAATGCAAATGAGTCTGAGGTCGGTCTCATTCTGTGATTCAGTGTGATTGCAACACTTGAAATAATGACTTAATAATAATATCTTATTTCGTTTCTTATTTTGGACTGAAGTTGTTGCAGATGTCACATCCTTTACTGTGCAAAAACGTAATACTTGAGGAAGCAGCGATACTAAAATCCAGCTTGTGTGATTGTGAACAGGTGCGGTCGGCTCTGGTGGACATGATGAAACCTGAGTGTCCTGATGAGATCCTGACCCCTGAAGGGACTAATGTGAAATACTTCAAAGACTTTGAAAATGACAACTCTCAGGTCAGTGAGAACAAAAAATTGACATATTTTGTCCTGACTGTAAAAGTGATATTTCTAACAACAACAAAAATAATATGGAGACGTGACACGTATGTTTATGAAAAGCATTTCCTGTGTCCATTATTTTCAAAAACTGACTTACTTAAAAGAACTTTGTTAATTTAAACACTCATTTTACATATTTGAATTAGATCATAGACCATAAATCCTTGGAGAGCATCTGATTTTAAATGTTCACAGTTTTCTGATTTCTTGCACTCACCAGTTCAATAGTGAAATAGGGACTCCAGTGAAAAACGCTTTCTGTGGCCTGTGGTCGCTGAAGAACGCAGAGGTTCTTTTCAAGTACAGTTACACCAAAGAGTCTGGTGTGAGCTACGGACCAGTTTCTTTGGACAATTTTCCCACGGTAAAACACACAACTGCTTTTTCTATTGTTCATTTTGTAGAGCTGGTTAGAATTTATACCGCAATAAATGCAATCAAAAAAGTAGTTGATAAATGTACTAAAACATGCTGGTAATTAAATTGTTGCTCATACTGTCTCTAAAAGACAGTATGAGCAACTTGCTCATACTCATGCTCAACTTGCTTTTCATGTTTTCCATTCCTTTCCCTGCAGCTTTGCTTTGCATACAAGGGAATGTTGAAGGATGAAGTTGGAATGAAGTTCACTTACCGCGACAGCCAAGGCAAAACCCAGACAGAGACGGCAAAGATCAAATCTCTCTTCACCAAGGGCCAAGGGTCAGTAAATACCTCAAAGTCCTTTTAATTTGTCAGTTATATGCAAACTTCTCAGCAAAGTTGCTTCTTATAAAGGTGGTTATTTATTGACAGATGGAGTTACAAATGCATGGATCTGCAGAGTTCCCTGCAGACAGACTACATAGGAAGCAGTTACAGTCTTCAGGAGTTTTACCTCTACAAAGACGTCCCTGGTGCAGATTTCTACGTGGATGCCGTTTACATCGGAAAGACACCCACCACAGATGATGAAAATGGTAAAGAGCTTGATAGTAGTTTTGATTGTGGGTTACCATTATTTATTGTCAAACCCCCACTGTATCCTACTGCATTCAGACTATATTCAAATATTTTTCCACATATTCTTTTGAACAATTCAACATTGTAGAGCATTGTATTCAATTTTATGTAACAGTAGGGCTGTGCAGATGCTGCTCACTAATTCTGAGACTTAGATGGTCAGCAGCTCATTTTATTCCTCTGCATTGTTTTATTACAGCTGTTCCCCAGAAGAGAAGGCTTGCACCCTTTGAAAATTCTGGTCGTTCTTTTGAGGTGATCGCTGTTAGCAAAGCCACATCAAATGCTTCACAGATCAGCTACACGATCAAAGCCACACCACTCGAATGTGCCTTTGATTTCCCACTGATAGAAGTTGGCTTCTTGGAGGTAATTAATTAATCGAATTTATGTACATGAACAATGTCATATTGTGTTATATCTTTTTTTGGGCAGCAGTGTAGACTCCAGGATACCACAGATATACTGTCTGCATAGTTTAGGTTCATTTTAATTTTTAGAACCAGGAAACCCAAAATTGGGCAAAGGTGTGGAGCTTTGGGTGAAGCTGAAGTGAAGTAAGAAAGGAGCAACCACCTGTCAGTTAATCAGCGATATAATGAGATAAGATGGGGCTTTTCCATTTACTTCAGTACAGTCAGTCTCTTGGAGCAACAATTTGGACTCTCTAAATCGGCTTGTGTTTCTTGGGAAATAAAATCCACACAAAGGAAAGGTTGTGTTGCAGAAATCAAACGTGCGTGCCTGTGTTGGTCTTCAAAATATCTCATGAACCGTTCATCCAATCCACTTCACACTAGGTTTCCTGGGTACCCAATAAACTTGGTGTTTGGATTTTGGAGCAGTTGGAGCAGTATAGAAAGCATTAGATAATGGATATTAAAAAACTGGGAATACAACTGGGTACTGCTGCTTCCAACGTTACATGATTGCTGGATATAACAAACATCGAGCCCCTAAGAAATTGGGAATTAATTAAATTAATTTTGTTGACGAAAAAGAGAGGAATTGTAGGATTTATCCCGATAACAACATAAAGACAAGGACTTTTCACAAGGAAAACTGGGTGTCAGATTTAGGAACTGTTTGAACAGTGTGACATATAAAAACAGAGGAAATGTATTGTAGCCCACAGCCATGTGATATAACCTACAGTACAGAGAGGTGCCGCAATGATCATGTATATGTCTCATGTCTCAAAATAATCTTATACTGTACATGCTTCATTTAGGGTTATAAGTTCCACATTGATCCCAGATAATGTCTGTCCAATTACTCCAATGATATAATTTTGAAGAAAAAGAAATGCTTGTTTCAGTCTTTTAGTACGGTGATGTTAAAAGCAGCACATCCTATTTAGATGCCTACAATGTGCTTGTGGATTACAAAAATAATCTTTTTAATCCTGTTTTTTCCCACTTGTATATTTCATAGATGTCCAACAGCAGCGAGGACATGGCTAAATACAGAGAAGGAGCAGCCACCGTCAGCATCACTCGCCCTCACAGAGCCACCCCACCTCTGAACGGCACCTTTGATGTGGGGATTTATGGAGGCCGAGCTGAAGGTAGCCCAGATGGGCATTTGTAGTATTTGCATTGTAACAATTCTCACTGTCCTGTCTGAATGCACGTTGTTCCACTGATAGGATCACCCGAAAGGTTTTTACCCAAGTTGGACCACTGACTTTTTACGTAGTAATAAGAAGCTAACGTTAACACAAAGTGAATAGTATGCGGGAGATGTTTGGCCAGTTTCCAAGGTTCCTTATAAAGCGATCTCTGAGAAATGAAACAGTGTTTATTAACACAGAACTGATTAAAGGAAGTCTCATTAAGTTTAAAGTAACTATAAAATAAATCCATGGAATTTTAGCTTTAGTCATTCTTTTACCACTGTGTCTTTCTTTCTCAATGGAAGAATATCCCCTTGTTTACTGTAGTTTTTAGTTTGTAGTCTTTGTGATATTGGTGAAAAACCATACTGACATCTTTTAGTTTTGCAGTCCGTACTTGAGAACATGGACCCCAGTAGTTCAGATATGTTGCTAAAAGACAGTTGTAGTTGATGTAATTAAGACTTAAGCCCGACATAGCACTCCACATTGCTGCATGCAACACTATGTTTCTACATACATGCATTCAGTACTGCTTGATGTGTCTTCAAACAACCACTGCTTGTTCTCAGGTCTGCCAGTAGACATCAGTGAGAAGGACCTGAAGTACGCTCTGGAGGGAATCGCAGGGATGGGTCAAGTCAGCGTCACATGGCAGGGAAGCTGCAGAAGGCCCAAGTGGACGGTTAAGTGGCTCACCAAACCTGGAGACCAGCCTCTGATCCAGGTCAGACTCCTATTTCATCATTATTTTATTGATTTGTTTTTGTCAATACTGGTGCATTGCCCAAACACTTTGTTACTATAAAGAATCTTCATTACTTAAGATTGTATTATAACAATGGTGTTGCTAGTAATGTTTTTAGCAGTATTTACTTGTAGTGTATGTCTTCTGTTCCAAACGTTGTTTCTACAGGCATAAAGTAAATAGCAGCTTGAGTCCTGATTGTAATTTTTTCTCATTACAGGTTGACGGCTCGTCGGTTGTTGGAAATAATGCAGTTGTTTTAGCACTTGAGAAAGTAAAGGGAGGGTTGTTGAGGCGCAGCATGACAGGAGATTTCTTTCGTGTCTGGGAAACCAAACCACAGGTACATCCATGATTTAAAAAGGCCTGCACACATTTTGGTTTTGGGTTTCACTATTATCTCTCTGTCAAAATGTTTTGGCCACTGCTGAAGTCCTATTTTTGTCTGTAGTTTTGCATAATGCAGCTGTATTTGTATATGTTGTATATGACTCCATGGTGCCTTCAGATACACACTGTAATGGTGGGGAATTTCTGCTCCTTCACTGTTAGTGTGATGATAGTCTTGCTTTGCCAGACCTAGCCTACTGTATTTCAACTGCGCTGCGAAGGAAGGTCTGGCTAGTCCTCACAACATTTCGGGATCGGATAAAAACGTGCTCTGGTTTATTGGCATTTCTTTAAACCAATCACAATCGTCTTGGGTGGTGCTAAGCGCCAGACGCAGGTACGGTGCCTCTGCAAAAGCCTCGGGAAGGAACTTGTTTTGGTGGAACATAGGGATGGCGCGTAGGGAGGAAAGCTACTGTCGGTTTTAGCTTGGAGGATGTTTTTCCGAAGTGACCGGCCGAAAATGCGGAACCGCCGGTGGAACCTCCAGCAGCACTGGAACAATCCCGTAAATGAAACGTCGTCAATATAGACTTGTGTGATGAAGATTGTTCAATATTTTTTCATGATGAGATTTATTTGTTTACCTGGCTCAAAAGAAAACAACAAATATCGGCATCGGCAAAATTTTAATTCCACACGTCTGTATTGGCTGAGAAATTTGCATCTCTGGTAATTTCACGTTAGTTGTTGTCCCAACACAGTGTGTTGTTTAAAAGGTTGTGGAACTTTGTCATAAACGCTACATTTTCGATGAGGAGTTTTGTGATGCTGTTTGCAGGTGGAGGTTTACATCAACGGCATTCCCTCAAAGTGTTCTGGTGACTGTGGGTTCGAGTGGTCTGATGACAAGACTCCAGTTGTGACTGGAATCAGTCCATCGCAAGGTGAAATATTGTTTATTTAACATGAATCATTATTGGCTATTGCTTGATTTTTAATGTGCAATATATACTACCAATTTCTGTTCTTCGAAATCAAAACAAAAAATTGATCCACAATAAAAAAGTTTTAGTTAATTGTCTGCTTTTGTAGAAAAACATTCACATTTCAGGCTTCCTGTATACAGTATATGATGAAAGATGGTGATGGTGGTGAATGTTGTATCTGTCACTGACCTTTCAGGGTCTAATGGCCTTGGCACTCTGTTGACTATCACTGGAACTGGCTTCGGTAGTGAGAACGCCTCCATCATTGTGGGAAAGACCCGATGCCTTGTTGAACAGATCACCGGTATGTGAAAGAAGTTTTGACTGAAGACTGTACCTTGTTGGTAAATGTGTCAGCTGTTTATTATTTAGTGGAAGGAGTTTAACCAGATTATGTCAACTGTGTTTCAGCTACCACTCAGGTGTGCAGACTGGGCGGCGCTAGTGCTGGTTCCTACCCCGTGTTCATCGGCTTCCCCTCCCTGGGTGATTCACGCTCCACAGGAGGCAACATCTTCCACTTCACCTACCAGCTCATTGTTTCCTCTTTCTCCCCGCTCTCTGGAAGCGTCGCAGGTAAGACATTACTCAAGCACATCTGTATAATGGCGGCAGTAAAGTATCCTATTATTTATTTATCACAAAATCAAAAGCAGAATCCCTTTCTCTATGATACAATAATATATAACCATTATCTTGTTTTATATTTTTCTTAGGAGGCACGCTGCTGACAGTGAGAGGTTTCGGCTTCAGCCAGAACAGCACAGTTACTGTCGGCAGTGACGGGTGCACCGTGGTTCATGCCAGTGACACTGAGCTGAAATGCAGAACGCCGGCAGTAAGTATTCAGACTGCAAACTACTGCATTTATGGATGTTATTTTCCTGCAGTATGTAACATCTCAAAGAGCTGCCGTACAGGGCACTTACTATACACTTTTATATGTCAGTAAAATTGATAAAACATCAATGTGCAAAATCTTATTCATCATACGTAGATTAAGTTATGTAGCTCACTCATTTTAATATTAATATTAAGTAAATTAACTTTTGCAGCTCCTTTAAAGCAAGCCTATGTACAAATGTTTGTGGCAATGTGATACTCCACTTACCACTGTGGTAAGTGGCAATTACTGCAAAACGGTACATAATAAATGTTCTGGTGTTGATGGGTAGGATTTTATTAAATATGAATTTAACTTTTTACAAGTGGAAGATTGTGTTGTGTGTGTGAATTAGTCAATTATTGTATTTAATTCTTAATAAGTAAATTCTCATATTGCTTATTTCAGGGGACTGCGGGATCCCAGATCATCACAGTGATGGTGGGAAACATGAGTCAGACAGCCGTCAGCTCCTTCACATACGATACTAATCTTACAGCCCAGATCTCAGGCCTGAGTCCCCGCACCACCACTGTGATTGGTGAGTTGGGAGTCAACTGTATTCTTGCATTTGATAACCTTACACTGAGGTAGGATCATTATAAAGCGTTACTGATATGCATAAACCCAGAGGGGAAGTTTAATGGGGAGGATTTGTTTTGTCCTGAAATGTCAATAGAAATCCTATCTGTCCAGTGAATGCAACAGATACAATATATAATCAGCTTTCTCTTTGTTATTGAAAAAGGATTTCATATTTATTCATTGTATTTCGATGCCTCATAACGTTTCCCATCTTTTTTTCTCCTGCAAAACAAACACCCCTCCATTTTCTATGGGCATTGTACAGTTATCTATTAGTGAATTAGTTGATTATGATTGTTGATCTTGAAGAAGGCCTGAGGGCCGAAATGTCCTTTGAATAAAAGAGAAATACATAGGGAGGCAAAGTGTGCAACACTTTTTGCCCACTTTTAATGAAACCAAATATATAACAGGTCAACATAAAGGCTCTTTCTTCTAATGTTTTCTCAAATAACACAGTGCAACTAATGGAGTTACTGATATATCAATCTAATTGTACATGTGTCTGAAGGAAAGAAGGATAGCATGATGCTTGATATTCTTTACTATTCAGAGTTTGTGTGTGACTCCACAGGAAACCTTTTATCACTTTATTAGTTCTGTTCTTTGTGTCGTGTAATGTTGACCTGCATGTTTTCTCTGTTTTTTCCCTTTACGCTTACTAAACCTTGAGAACATGAAAGACACGTCTTTCCACGTCTTTATAGTACACCATACAAAAACATCCACATAACAAGAATACCTGTTAATCTGCAGGACATTCAGTGTTGCTTATAATAAAGAGGAAGTAACCAGGCGACTAGAAGTGCTAATAATCTTGGCATTTGAGTGACAGAACACTCCTCGTTTTTGAAATTCTTTTGTGTAGGACATGAAGTTCTCACCATCCAGGGCTCGAACCTGGGAGGCCAAGACAATGACAGCATTGTGTTGGTTGGCGGGGAAGAATGTGTGACCGTGCAGTGGGCGGTGACGAGCATCACCTGCCGTCTCCCTGTGCTGCCGCCTGGCATTTACATGGTGGATGTGCAGGTTGGAAACAATGGCTACCCTCAGACAAGGTACAGCTACCCTGAAAGACAATTTCACACAGGATTTTAACACATACACAAATCAAAAATCCAACAGTGTGTATGTTTGAAACCTGAACATAAAACATAGTTATTGTAAATACTTTTTTGAATGTGGGGAAATGTTTAAAACACTAAAAAAACATGATATGATCATTGTTGGGTCACTCTTGGCCTGTGTCTTCAAGGCACCCCAGACATTACACAGTATGATGTAATGTTTAATTAAAGGGAATTACTTTAATCATGTATATATAGTTAATGCCCAATAATACCACTTTGGCAGGTAAATCCTCCTTATCCTACTTATATTTTTGTATTCCAACTAATGCTACACAACAAAACGATTATATAACGTAAACAATTTTGCTCAGAAGCCAGAATACGTTCATTTGGGACTTATTGGACCCCTTTCTTGTTTGTTTCATAGCAACGGTGTGAACGCCACCATTGAATACATCCTGGAAGTCTACAGCATCTCCCCACTGCTCGGCTCTTTGATGGGAGGAACCAGGCTGACTGTTTCTGGATCTGGTTTCAGCAACAACACCTCTGACAACAAAGTCTCCTTTGGTAAGCAATATGAGACCCAGCAATTTCAAATACACTTATTACCACAGCAACAATCTCTGCCAACAACCATTCATACATGTCAGTGTTTAACATACAATGATTAATACTGTAATTGGATATCAAAATAATGGTTGAGGGAGCAACTAGTAGGGCTACTAGCTGGTGGTAATCTACAGTGATGCAACTATGTGTTCTTACACATGTTTTGTGTTGTTTGTGATGTGACAGGAGGAGCTCAGTGTGAAGTGATGGCCGCCTCAGAGAGTGAACTGCAGTGTGTTATGCAGTCAGCCCAGAAGACCCACGTCGTCACCAATCAGGGATCCGACCGCAGTAGGTTTACAATCCTGTTTGAAGGTGTCAGATTAAATCTGAGTAGGAACAAAAT
Organism: Perca flavescens; assembly: GCF_004354835.1. Classification (NCBI taxonomy): domain Eukaryota; kingdom Metazoa; phylum Chordata; class Actinopteri; order Perciformes; family Percidae; genus Perca; species Perca flavescens. The sequence goes on along the minus strand of NC_041344.1, from coordinate 10,221,445 downwards.
AAAGAACAGAAAGAGGATTAAGTTAATGAAAACTGCTGCAAGCAAAGAAGCTGTTACGTGTAGATTAAATGGGACTGCACCTAGAAACTGTTTCAAAAGCAAAACAGTTTAACTTCCATTTTTACATACCGTAACTAGCCATTTGGAATAGGATTTGAAAGGTATTTCAATGACATGTTGCTTAAACTCAGACAGTGAAATCTTTATGTGTTCTTCTAACTTTAAGACTAACTTTACATTTGTCTGTGTGTACCAGCTTATGGAGAGGGGTTTGCATGGAGCCCTGCCTCACTTCCGGTGTTTGTTGGAGACACAGTTGTGTGGCGTTGGGAGGCACCAGCCTTCCAGATAGTCGGGTACCGGGTCTTCAGTGTTTCCAGCCCGGGTAGCACCACCTACGACGGACCATTCAACAGCGGAGAGACCAAGACACCCAAAGGTAGAATAATGAGTCACTAGTCCTCAACAGAAATTATAAGGAACCCTCATTATTGTTGAAAAAAAAATCCATCCTGAAAAAGTTTTACTTATTTACTGTTAGATATCATCAATGTGATGTTTAGTGCCAGCGACACTTTATTTTGTTATACAGGTTTGTGTTGGTATGTTCTTTTGTCATCTTTTCATTTAATTAATCAGATAAAAGTAATATTGTAAGATTAAAATCCCTTTTGACATGACGTGTCACACCTTTTAACATGTCCAAGAATGCTTAAGGATTTGATGTCACATATTTACAATCTCTCTCTCTCTCTCTCTCTCTCTCTCTCTCTCGCTCTCTCGCTCGCTTCCCTCAGGGGTTTTCGGATACCGCTTCACTGCACCTGGTGTGTATTACTACAGCAGTGGCTACGTAGATGATGCCAACGTCAGACTGCTGCAGGGAGTCGTGAAAGTCGTGGCTCGGGAGGAGATTAGCAGCAAAGTCTCTGTCAGCGTGGGAGGCATGGAGGCCAGACACATGACAGGTAAATGTGAACATGTGGATAGGATGCTCTGAGCCTGCAGCTCAAGTACAGGTGTTATTATTTATATTATTTGACGTGTTTAAGAGAAATTAAATCAAATCAGGTGAATTGTATATATTTATCTATTGATATTTTTAAACTCAACATCCAGTAGAGTCCAATTGAGATCCAAGTCAAAATAAAGACAATTCCAAATTGCAACTGATCAACTGATTTCCCTGTCTTCCCTTCAGGTTTACATCCTGTGTCCACAGCAGCCCCACAGTGCGTCACTTCCCCACAGTGCCCTCAGACCAACGAGACCTCAGACGGCCTTTCCTTCAGCGTCTTGGCCTGCTCCACCCCCACAGTCCACTCCATCTCTCCCAACCAGGGATCATACCACCAGATCATCCACATTCAGGGCAATGGCTTCAGCGACACTGCCTGCGCTAATGAGGTCAGCCGCGTTTTTATGGCTCATATCTAAATGGACTTGAATTAAAAATGTATTGAAATGTTAAAATTCTTTGCCAGTGACAGAGAACTTTACAGTAACTTCAGGTACTTTCTTCTTTAGTTGTTAATACAAACTTAAAATATGTTATATGAGCATCTGTTATTAATTGATATCTTTTGTATACTTTTGCACCACTAACCCTCCACTGAGATATCCTGCTGCAGACCACATACAGTAGTAATGTTCTGTACAAACAAACTATAATGTATTTGTAGCACTTTGGGATTGATTTCTTAATGAAAAGTGCTCTACAAATAACATTTCTTATTATTATTAGTATTATTATTATAAGTATTAAAGTTTTAAAGAAAATTTGGATCGTGCAACAAGGCAGGTCTGCTTGGTTTGTTCTGGGAATTATTGTAAAGATTTACAAAGAATACGTTTATGGCATTTACTCTCTAACGGGACGTTTTGGGACCGATTGGTGGGGATTTGCTATCGACAAAATACACACGGCAATACCCTGGTAAGAGCAAATTCAAATGTGTCCAGCTAATTTATATAGCTCACGTGACTGTATTTTGTAAACCGCTAACTTAATTTAATATTTTATGTTGCATTTTCTTTTGTGGGGTGCAAATGTTCCATCTAAACAAGTTCCTTCCCGAGACCATTTTGTTGAGACACAGCCGCTGCGTCTGGAGCTTAGCGCCGCCCAAGACGATTGTGATTGGTTTAAAGAAATGCAAACAACCCCTGAATGTTTTTTCTCCTATCAAAAAGTGTATACTCCTGTTGCCAGACCTTATCTCCACAGCACTGTGGAGATAAGGTCTGGCAATGCAAGGCTATCTGTGCATTACATAAAAAGAAAAACTTCAGCTTTTAAAAATATGAATGGCTTGATTTGGATCAATATGTCTGTATTTGACAAACTTGCAGGATAATTAGTCTGATAACTTTATTTATCTAAACAAAAAGTAAGGAAAACAATAAGACCTTTACAGCAATATATACATTCAGTTGTTAAAACACTGGTTGTAATTGACCTAAACAAACACACTTTTCTGTTCTCTGCAGGTAAGAATTTAATCTGGCACAACTAAGTGTTTTTTTTCAGATTGTAGAAAAATTACTTATAATACATTTCTACTCCAAATGCTTCATTATTGTGTTGTCAGTATCTGATGCTAAACTGTGTTTTTCTCAGCCTTGAGTTGAGTCACTGAATTAAAAAAGGGAACAGCTGTACAGAGCTTGTTGTGACTGACACTGGTGTCTCTGTGTCCTATAGGTGACAGTGGGAGATCAGCCCTGTCACGTGTTCAACAGCTCTTACTCTGAGATCAACTGCCAGCTCAGCCCGGAAAGCGAACTTCCCATCGGTGTTGCTCTCCCCGTAGCCGTCCGAGTCAACAACCTCGGCAGCGCCATCATCGCCGTACCAGACGAGCTCGGCCGCCGTTTTGTGGTCCTGCCTGTGGTCGACTCGGTCTCGCCTCCTATCGGCAGCCCCACCGGCCACACGCGGCTCCTCATCCACGGCTCTGGTTTTTCTGGAGTACAAGTGACTGTAGCCAGCGAGCCCTGCTCCGTCGTGTCAGTCAGTTACACTTGTGTTACCTGTGACACCTCTCCTTCTCAGCCACACGATGGTGATGTCGTCTTATACATGGGCAGGATCCAAAGCTCCTGTCATTCAAACTGCTCCTTCGAGTACTCCTCTTCTGTCACTCCCAAGGTCTCCAGTATTTCCCCCGACAGCATCAGCAACCTAACCACTGTCATCATCTCTGGCTCAGGGTTTGGCAGCAGTGTGGATGACGTGGCAGTCTTTGCCAGCACCTCAGAGCTGGAAGTCATCGCCGTGACCGATGACAACATTACGCTGAGCGTAAACGCTCTGCCCGCGGGCGACCACCCAGTCAAAGTAATTGTGAGAAGCAAAGGCCTTGCGTCCGGTTCTGTTACCCTGAACAGTCGTGCCCTAGCTGTCCTCCACCCCGATGTGGGCAGCCTGGCAGGAGGAACCTCTCTTGTCTTCACTGGAAACGGCTTCGCTCCAGGGAACACCAGCGTGATGGTCGGTGGCAGACCCTGCCAGATTCAGGAGTTGACGCCGGGGCGGCTTCGTTGCCTGACGCCTCCTCACACTGAGGGGCTGGTCCCTGCTAACGTCCAGGTCTTTTCGGTGCAGTATCCTCCGCTCAACTTCACCTACTCTGCAGCCCACACTCCTGTCATCAGCTCCATCAGCCCTCCCACTGGTAATTATACTCCTCTATATCATGTAGTTATAGTAACACAACCCTTTAACAACAATATTGGTCAGGAGAAGAGTTTGTTAGCTTATTTGGGATGGCATTTGTTTGATTCTTTAATCAACTTTGGAAAACTATACAATTTTTGAGAGCACAAAGTCTGACAGTTAAATTTGTGTTAACCATTTTACAGGCAACATCACTCAACACAGTTGCTTTTTATCAGACAGAACAGAGCAGTAAAAATAGAATAAAAAGTACATATAACATTCAATCTCAATTTACAATCTCATTAAATCTTTATTTCCCACAGGGCCGAGCGGTGCAGTCGTCACACTGACAGGTTCAGGATTTGGCAACGACTCCCAGCACATCTCCGTCACCATAAACCAAGTCCCGTGTGTCGTGTCTGCCGTCTCCGACACGCAGGTTCAGTGCACTGCAGGAGACAACCCAGGGGGGGCGTACCCAGTCATGCTGCATCACCAGGTCAAAGGTCACGCCCAGTCAGGTGTCATGTTCACTTATGAGCTGACTCTGAGCAGCGTGCAGCCCAATGAGGGTAAACAGAGAGACACCTTTTTTCTTCTTAGCTGCTTGAGAGATAATGAAATAAAATAGATTAAAATGATGTGGGATGTACACTTTACAGGATAGTCCTCAATAGAATTTTAAAAGAAAGATTTGTCCTTGTAGAGACGTCCTGTCATTTTTACATATTTCACAGTAAAGCAATATGTTTTACTGGGGCTTCCTCTACTGCGGGTTTAATCTATATCCTTGTAATTATTTTATTCTTTGCTGTGTAATGCCTCACAATGCCAGTTTAATATCACCTTACTGAATAAGTTGTTCCTACCTCATCTGTGATTCAGGCAGTTATGGTGGCGGCGCTCTGCTGTTGGTGCAGGGTTCTGGGTTCGACCCACACAGCTCCATTGTGAGGATCTGCGGGGAAGAATGTAAAGTTCACAGAGAAATGTCCACATCGACCCATCTGTACTGCCAGTCTCCATCCATCAATGGTGAGTTTAGTTCAGTTTATTTAGTTTATTTCACCAGGACAATCCACTCAGATCAAACCAAACAATACAATAACTAGAATGGCACTCGGAGAGCGAATACCTCAACCAAAGCCAATGGTGCTTTCACTTGCTCCTTTTATGGTCCCATTTGTCGAATTTTTCTGTGATCCTACTGACAAACAGACTAACCAGCAAACAAACGGACAAACCAAACTGAAAACCTCCTTGGCAATAAGACGATTAAACGCAACAAACTGTCGGCCTGTTGATCCGATGTTCTGTAATGTGTGTGTTATCTCATCCTCTGTCCAAAGTAGCAGGGGGATTCAAAAACTTTATTGTCAATTTAAACATTTCTTTATGACAAAAAGAGTTAGCTTGTAATGTCCTTTTAATATTCTGAAAAAATAATTTATTTAGAAAGAAAAATGATGTCTAAAGAAGATTTTAAGAAAAGATTATGCAGTCAAACGCACTTTAATGTACATCCCCACTGATAATCGAGGGACGTGTTCCTCTCCACTTAACAAAATCCTACATACTGTACTTGTCCCTCTACTTTCCTTTCAGTTGGATTTACTCAATAACACTGCTCTAAACTGTTTATCTGACTGTTAAGCAACCAAAATGAAATGACTATAACTTCTGAGAGGAACGAGGTACAACACATATAGGAATATCACGGCCCCCCCATGGCCTGCCTGAAAACCCCTCTAGTTACGCTAGTCATCCTTTACAGGGCATTCACATCAAAAAAAGCGATCTGGCTATTTGCCGCAGGGTGGTAAAGTCAACTTTATATTTCACGTTTACTGTTTTCTGTCAGATCGTTTATTGATTTTGTATGTAATGTATAAGGAAGAGTGACAGTTGGTTAAAGCTTTAGTGCGTAACTTTTTATATTAATGAACATCCGTTACATTCAAGCCATTGCCAAATTAGTTGATACAAAGCTAATTAAGACTTTCAGCTCCACAAAACTCTCTCTTTATTTCTCAGTATGGCTATGTTCAGAAAATAGTGTCGTCCGGTGATTTTCACGCACAGAAAATCGAGTGAAGATAATGACCTCTTCTGAAGAGTCCATTATGTTTTTTTGAATCCTCCGTGCCCTCCTTGGTTACAAGCAACTTTGTGGAGGATGGGTTGGGGTGGTGTGTAATCACGGAGGGCTTTTATCGTGTAGCTACACCGACAGTTTTGTTGTCATTACTTAGAATTTTTCATGGGGGAGACAGAAACTACGCACTGTAGCTTTAAAGGCAATGCTATGTAAATAAATAAGTTTCTCCTTTAAAAATGTTCATAGAGCTTGCATCTCTTATAGCCTTGGGAAGAATGTTCCATAGTTTTGTTTTTAACAGCAAAGGTTAAGGGGTTAAAGGATTTTTAAGTTCTTCCTTTCCTAAATTGTTTTTCTGCTGGTTTATGATATTTAACTTCTCGCATCATTATAACAAACCAATCTCAAAAACTGTCTGAGTTGACCTTTAAATTGACCCTGATGGACAGTAACAGAGACAGACTTTCTAAGAGGAATGCTGTCCGCCTTTCATACAGGAGAAAATGTCAGTCATGTCATATAAGAGAAAAACTTTTCATGGACGATAAGACATCTAAAGCTGTTTGTTATCTCTGAGCCTGATCTTGATTCTTCCTGTCCTTTTGTTGTTGCATGTGTCGGTCTGTCTGTCTGTCTGTCTGTCTGTCTGTGTCATGTCTGCTCTCAGGCACTCTGTCGGTGCTGAGCTGCGTGGTTGCCGTCATTAACCAGCTGGATGCCGTCAACATATCAAATGGCTACACCTACAAATCTCAATTGACTCCGGTGATCATGGATGTTTCTCCACGGAGAGGAGGCACCGCTGGAGGCACCCGGCTTACAATCACCGGCTCCGGTTTCAGGTGCAGTAAAAGAAGAGAGACACATTGGAGAGCCACAACCAGATAATGGATCACTGGTTAAGAATTAAATGCTCAATTAACACAACACAATCGCTTTTGTTTCATGGGACGTCTTTGCTTTCATTGGGTTTAATATAAAGACATTGTCGTACTTTTTGCACTCAAACTCAAACTTGAACAATATACAAAAAAATACTTTTATATATATATATATATAATTATTTTTATTAACTTTCATTTTACACACAAACAGTATAAGCATTTCCACATATGTTCATTATCAATAGCGCCGAGAATAAAGCTTCAATGTACAGTTTTATTTACACACCCAAAATGGGACGACTCCTACTGGTCATTAACAGCACATTCTAATGAACAGCAGACAACAGTATATACTGTATACTGTATATGTCTTTACTTCGTCCACAGCAATCCCAACTAAGTGGTCCCAAAATGTCACAGTTAGATAGTAATTGTCTTAAACATATTCTTAGTAAATCTTTACAGTCATTCACCGAAAGAACCAAGCAGGCCTGCCTTGCACGATCCAATCTTTTTCCAATCATTTTCAGTGTGTAGCTTGCTAGTTCAAAGTTTGTTTTTGTTTCCCGAAGCGAAGGGATTTTCAGAATGACAACACACAGATGTCAGGCTTTATCTTGGAAATGTACTTACGTTGATCTAATTCAAGAGATCTTCAACAGGGGGGTCCAAAACCCCTAGGGGGTCCTCAGAGTTGCTGCAGGGGGGCAGCTTAAAATATACATTAATAATAATTTTAATAATAAGTTTTTTTTAATTTACACAACTTTGATGATAGGCTTACTGGCCTGGGTAAGGTAGCCATCTACAGATACAGGTAAGCCTCAGAAATTCACCGTTCCACATTTTAACAATAAAACATGATGTTTAAATATATGAATATGTCAACAATTATTTTAATAGCTTAGTATTGTATGTGGCATAAAAAAAAGTAAATCTAAAGGCTCTAGGCCACCCTACACGTTATTCTATGCCCACTTTAATATGTAACTCAATTTTATACATTATATATAGTAAGGGGTCCCTTTGCTGTCTCTCTTTTTTTAGCTGGTTGACCTTTTTTAAATTATATGAAGTTATAACATGTGGGATTTACCAGTGTTATAGTACATTATGGAAAAAAAAGGTATATTATGTTAAAGTAAAGTACGCATGTATTGCATCGTTTATATATTCTATTTCATTATATACATAAACAGTATGTAAATAATGTCACTCACTTTCCCACCTTACAGCACCGACATGAATGAAGTCAACGTGACCATCTCAGGATCTGTGTGTGACGTTCAATCAACCAACAACACACACATCGTCTGTGTGACGAACGCTCAGCGCCAGTCTCAGGAAACCAAAGTCAGAGTCAGCATCGGAAACCGAGGCATCGCCAAGATGGTAAGAGAGGACAGTCAGATCCCCTGACCTTACACAGTGTCACGTCTGTTTCACATATAATGCGACTGATTCTAAATCATTTTAGTAAATGTTTGTCTCAACCTAGTATTTGTCTCTTTCTTCAGGATAAGGCAGACTTCTTCTACATTGACGTGTGGTCATCCAGGTTCACGTGGGGAGGTCTGTCTCCACCCGAGAAGGGCTCGTTTGCCGTCATCACTGAAGGCCAGACCATCCTGCTGGACACCAGCACCCCTGTGCTGAAAATGCTCCTCATTCAAGGTACAAATACTGTATGACTTTATCATGGGTATGTATTTATAATGATATCATGATGTCAGATTTCTCTCCCTTTCTGTATTTACCCATGTTTTATTTTTTTCTTATCTTCTGGTCACTCAAGACTTAGTAAGAAGTTAAAAAATCGTATATATATATATATATATATATATATACGATTTTTTTATATATATATATATATATATATATATATATATATATATACACACACAAAAAGTTTGTAGGATCACTAGAGAAGTTTTTGACGAACATTTTCTAATTTAGTGTTGTATTGTTAATAAGTATTCTATAGTTTTTTTTCTATCTATCTATCTATTTATCTATCTATCATTCTATCATGTTTGTAATTTGCTGTTTCTTTGTCCTCAGGAGGGACGTTGGTGTTTGATGAAGCGGACATCGAGCTGCAGGCAGAAAACATCCTGATCACAGACGGTGGACGGCTCCAGATTGGCCAGGAGGGGGCGCCATTCCAACACAAGGCCATCATCACACTTCATGGACACCTGCGCTCCCCTGAACTTCCTGTTTATGGAGCCAAGACGCTGGCTGTCAGAGAGGGAGTGCTGGACCTGCATGGTATGAACACAAGCAAACATGACACATTGTATCTGTATGCCAGAAGCAGTTAGCTTAGCTTAGCATAAAGACTCTAGTGGCTGTAATTCTACACCAAGGCTTAATTTTCAGGGAAAGAGACTTCAGATACAGTATTAGGGGACCACTAAGGTCTATATAAAAGAGACTTCAGATACAGTATTAGGGGACCACTAAGGTCTATATAAAAGAGACTTCTGATAGAGTATTAGGGGACCACTAAGGTCTATATAAAAGAGACTTCAGATACAGTATTAGGGGACCACTAAGGTCTATATAAAAGAGACTTCTGATAGAGTATTAGGGGACCACTAAGGTCTATAAAAAAGAGACTTCAGATACAGTATTAGGGGACCACTAAGGCCTATATAAAAGAGACTTCAGATACAGTATTAGGGGACCACTAAGGCCTATATAAAAGAGACTTCAGATACAGTATTAGGGGACCACTAAGGCCTATATAAAAGAGACTTCAGATACAGTATTAGGGGACCACTAAGGTCTATATAGAAGCATCCAAAGAGCACCATGTCATGGGACCTTTAAAAAAAAGCTGATTACATGTCATTATGTCACTTAAGCGGAGTCATTTGAGTCTTGTCTCCTAAAGGGATGTTATTATTAGGGACACTTCACCTGTCCTCCTCAGGTGCAAGTAATTGTTGACCACCTGTTTCTCCAGGTATTCCAGTTCCTGTCACCTGGACCCACTTGGCCCAGACGGCAACCAGCGGCTCCGTCACACTGACTCTGATGAAGGCAGTGACATGGAAAGCTGGAGATGAAATTGTCATCGCTTCCACCGGCCACAGGTACAGTGAGATCTCAAAATCATGTATGCCTTAGCATCAGGCTATTTTGCAGAGACACTGTACCTGCGTTCGGCACTAAGCGCCACCCAAGACGATTGTGATTGGTTTAAAGAAATGCCAATAAACCAGAGTTGGAGATCAGTGTTTCAAATGTGGTTTGAATGGTATATATCTGTTCAGCCACTGTGGAAATGTCAATGTCAGAAGTCAAGAAAAATGTCTCGCTTTCAATTTTTAGGGCATATTGAATAGTATAACATCAGTAGGCTATAAACTGTGGGTGATTTAACAACTTTATAGAGCGGCAGGTAGAAATTATTTATTTCTGTTTCCAGGCATAGCCAGAGAGAGAACGAGTTGAGGAGTATTGCCGCTGTGTCGGCTGATGGCAAAAATATAACCCTGACCGAACCGCTCAAGTACACTCACCTCGGGGTGGCCGTCACGCTGCCCGATGGTACGGTGTTTGAGGGCCGAGCTGAGGTGGGTGTCCTCACCAGGAACATTGTTGTACGAGGCTCCCAAAACCAAGAATGGAACGACAAGATCGAAGCCTGCCCCGATGGCTTTAACACAGGTAATGTGTTTTAACATTTCTGATTTAAATTTACACTAAATGCTGTTTAAAAGTAAAGTATATGAGACGTAAAGAAGCTGTAAAGTAAAATATATTTAAATTGACAACTTCAGATTCACCGACATTCTATATATTTTTCAGTTGGTTTAGAAAGGTTTACTACTGATGATGAATTTCTTGTTTTTGTAGACTGATCGGTCAGTTGAACTTAAAACAAAACAAAAAAGTTGTGTTACTGCAGTGTCTTTAGGTCAAGGCTGCTGATTTCCCAGAGCCACAGGTGACTAAAACCAAGAAAACCAGCAAATAATTACATTTTAACACCTGGGACCAGAAAGGTTCTGGTACTTTTGCTTAAAATGTGTGATTGTTGACAAAAAATCTATACATCCACTAATTGTTCCAGCTCTACTTTACTTTATGTTAACAAGCAGGGTTTGCATTGAATTGTTATGTAAGCCTTTTAATTGGAAAGAAATAATAGCCTTTAACCAAATTATTAATATATCTAATGAAGTGTGCAATTTAACAATGACAAAAACTGTTTATTAGGGATATACCTGTTACATTGTTATACTTATTTTAAGATAATATCAACATCATGTATATTATCATAGGCGTTTCCAGTATTAAAGGTCCCATGGAATGAAAATTTCACTTTATGAGGTTTTTTAACATTAATATCAGTTCCCCCAGCCTGCCTATGGTCCCCCAGTGGCTAGAAATGGTGATAGGTGTAAACCGAGCCCTGGGTATCCTGCTCTGCCTTTGAGAAAATGAAAGCTCAGATGGACCGATCTGGAATCTTGCTCCTTATGACCTCATAAGGTTACCTCCCCTTTCTCTGCTTTGCCCGCCCAGAGAATTTGGCCAACCCATGAGAGAGAGACATCATGGCTTTCAAACGAGCAAAGTGGCAGTTGGTCAAGGCCACCCCCCCACCCTCCACCTCAATAGCTACAGACACAGAAATGGCACATCCTAAGGAAAGCTCATTGTGGGACTGGCTCTAGTGGCTGTAATTCTGCACCAAGGCTGAATTTCGGGAAAGAGACTTCAGATACAGTATTAGGGGACCACTAGAGCACCATGTCATGGGATCTTTAACATCCTTCCGTCCCTGTGCTGCAGGTGAATTCGCCACCCAAACCTGTTTCCAAGGACGGTTTGGGGAGGAGGTTGGCAGCGATCAGTTCGGAGGTTGCATCATGTTCCACGCACCTAGACCAAATGAGAATCTTGCAATCGGCAGACTGGAATATGTTGAGGTGAATGCTTCAAACTCTCTCTGCTAAAATGTCTTTTATTCTTTACAGATAATTACATTGATCAGATTACGCATGCAATTGAAATTATGAACTTTATGTTTTTATGCCGCAGGTCTCTCATGCAGGACAGGCCTTCATGCTGGGACGTTATCCCATCCACTGGCATCTGATGGGAGACATCAACTACAAGTCATATGTGCGAGGTTGTGCTATCCATCAGACCTTCAACAGGGCCATAACCATTCACAACACTCACCGGCTGCTGGTGGAGCACAACGTTATCTACGACATCATGGGTGGGGCCTTCTTCATCGAGGACGGCATTGAGACGCAGAACATCCTGCAGTACAACCTGGCTGTGTTTGTCAAGCAAAGCACCAGCCTGCTGAACGACGACGTCACTCCTGCAGCCTACTGGGTCACTAATCCCAACAACATCATCCGCCACAACGCCGCCGCAGGGGGCACTCACTTCGGCTTCTGGTACCGCATGCACGAGAACCCCGATGGCCCTTCCTTTAACCAAAACATCTGCCAGAAGCGGGTTCCCCTTGGTGAGTTTTACAACAACACTGTTCACTCCCAGGGCTGGTTTGGCCTTTGGATCTTCGCAGACTTCTTCCCCATGAAGAACGGAGCCTGCTACTCCCAAACCCCTGAGCCAGCTGTCTTCCACTCTCTCACAACCTGGAACTGTGAGAAAGGTGCCGAGTGGGTCAATGGTGGAGCCGTGCAGTTCAACAGCTTCCTCATGGTCAACAACGAGAAAGCCGGTATTGAAGCCAAGCGCATCATGCAGTGGGCTGTGAGCAACTTCGGAGAGGAAGGAGGGGCGACCATATCCAACAGCACCATTGTGGCCTATGTAGACGAGCTCGGACTTGGAAATGACTACAGCACGCGACGAGGTGTCATCACGCCATCGGACGATGGTCTGAGCGTCCTTAACACCAAGTTCATCAACTTCAACCGTAGTTTAAGCGCAGCCATCGGGTCAGCCTCAATCGATGGGACGTGTGGGAATCAGTGTGGTGGCTGGGCTGTCAGGTTTAGTGGTATCCAGTACTTCAATTCACCCAACAAGGCCGGCTTCAGGTGGGAGCATGAGGTACAGCTGGTGGACACTGATGGCTCCCTCACAGGTACTCTTTAGTCTCTTACTGTTCATATGTTTACGTATTGCACATATTTCACACTTAAGCTTGATCTATACTTCTGCATAAAATCTACGCCGTTGCTACATACGTAGGTTCGTGGAGACACAAATGTACACTGGAACCTACGCCGTAGCCTGACGTGCACCTCTAGAAAAATGTAACTACCATGTAGGGCTGCAACTAACGATTATTTTAATAATCGATTAATCTGTCGATTATTTTTTCGATTAATCGATGAATCGGATAAAAAAAACAAAAGCATTGATTTACATCAACTCAATACATACATACTTGTTGTTTTAGTTAATAGTTGTGTAAAGTTAAGTAACCCAAATAGCAGATACAGACAGACAGACACACACAGTAAGTGCAAGTTAAGTTCATTTATACACCACACACTAATATATTTGTCAACAATAACTGATATGGGACAAAGCACATAATATATACATGACAACAGATTGAAAAATAAATGGGCCAAAAAAGGCGAGTGAATAAAACCGTGTCTTTAGTCTTGCAAAGTATACCACCCCTGCTTTATTACTGTTATTACCGAGCTAACGCTAGCTTGTCATGCTAGTCAGCTGGATAACGAGTAAACACCACACCAGCACCAGAAGAGCTACTGGAGGGACGGTACGTTCCTCCCTTCAGACCGGAACAGAAGTAGGATAGTGTAGTGACTTTACCCTGCTGCTGAACTCCCTTCCTCCTCATCAAGGACTCCAACATGTTTACGTTTTAGACTCATCACCGTGGTGCGCCCGTGCCATGCGTCTCTTTTGCTTATCTTGCAATTAACACGTTTTTGATTTATTTAGTGTGAAATGCTCCCACACCTTGGATGACTTAGGTTTACTGATTTCTCTGCCTCCGCCGAGTGTTTCAGAACAACGTTACGGGTCTCTCCGGTCTCTCTCCGTATTTCCTCTACCCCCGCTCTGCTTTTTTCTTTTCTTTCGCTCCGCGCTGCTCCGCTCCGCGCTCAACTCAATTTTTATTTTTTTTTATCTCCGCGACTAGGTGGCGTAATAGGTGCGCGACACAACGAATCGATAATTAAATTTGTTGCCAACTTTTTTAGTAATCGAATTTTATCGATTCGTTGTTGCAGCCCTACTACCATGGCTTGGTAGCGTTGCATTTCCCCCGACTCATTTCCTGGTTCTCCTTCTCCATAAACAACATGAAATCAAGGAGAGGATTTACTTTTTCTGCTACAGATTTCCCACCTTGGTTAGAAACAACCCGGGAGACACTTTGTGTTGTATAACATTCCAAAGAAATCTTTAATCAGTCCCTCATGTTTTCTTATTTTCAGGAAACATCAACCACACAGTTGTGCCTTCGAGCCCCTTGCTGGACCCCGCTCACTGTTCCGTGAGTGCCGAGTGGAGCGTAGGTTTCCCCGGCACTGTGTGCGACCACACCGTCAACTTCCATCGTTTGTGGATCTCCTATTCATCACCGTCCCCTCTGATCCAGTTAACCAACTCACATGGTATTAGAACATACTACTTACTTACTGCTTTTACTTGTCCGTTTTGTTGTGGAAGAAACAGTAACTTATCTGTAATCGTTATTGTCCTCTACTGGTGCTTAGTGGGGAGTGCAGTGTAGATCTGTCATGAAATCTACTGCAGAAACTTTTATAAAATAAACTATAAATAGCATATAACAAAAACAATGTGTTCTTAAAATTGAATCATAACAAAGGATACAAACACAAGAAGTTAGTATAACTTATTTCCATAGTGGTCATGGCTGCCCCAAGTCATGTTAACATGAAAGAGTGCTCAGACAGAAAATCATTAATTTACTATAAGGGAATAATAAGTTACAGATACATCGTTGCATTTCAAGTGTTGCATATGGTAGCTTAGCCTACTTTGGATGTCTCATGAGCTAAACCGGGTAACGTTATCACTATCACTGTGTCACGGGCCTAAGCATTAAAAGGTTGTCGTAGCAACGAATGTGATAATATCTTAGATAGCGCATTTCATGAAACCCACGGGTGCTTTACCAAAAGTACAGGGGGACAAGGGGAAAGAAAATAGTAGGCCAACACTAATACGGACTGAAAAGAAATAAAAACCGGGCGCTAAATCAAAAGGGGGAAGTAATGTTATCTTGGCTACTGACGTACAACCACATCTCGCATTGTAAAGTTATTTTATGAATGAAATCATAACACACCCGAGGGCCAGTGGGTGGGTTTGGAATCATTTACAATCCCGTAATTGTCTCCATCTGTTGAAAGCCCAACCGAAGTTGACTCACGTTTTTGCTCATCGTCTTTCACTTTCCCTTTTAGCTTTTAGTTGTTCTTCGTTTGATTTCCTTCTTTTCTGTGATGGTCCTGCCCAATTATCAGCCATAACTACAACAGATAACTTCTATTAACATTAAAATACAATTACACCTAGCTTATAAAAAAAAATCTTCTGCTACCTTTTACCTGGCTGGATACGCTAACACAGGCTTTTCTGGTGTTACAAAAAAATCTGTGAGCCTTCAGAATGTGTTACTGTAGCGCCGTCTACATGCCGTAAATCATTCTGTGACTACGCGGGAAAAATCAAACCCGAACAACGGCACTAATAAAAAATACGTAAAAATAGCGTTCTTTTCACTGTTAGTCTCGTTTGCTGTTACATGTCATTTAAGATCATTATATAAAAGATGAGTTACAGAAACACTAAAAGTTACATATATTCAATTTAACCCCCACTATTTAGCATTTGTAAAAAGTGCTTAAACATTTAATAAATAGTTTATAACACTATAATGTACTTGTGAGCAGACTGAAATAGAAGTAATTATTGTTGATGATAGGTTGGGTGACAAATACTGTACATGAATAAACACTTGTAAATGTGCTTGTATTTACAGTATGTACAACTTAAAAGTTGATTAAATGTGTGGGCAAAAAAATCCGTACTAAGGCAACAAAACAGGGTAAAGGTTTTATCTAATAGATATAACCATGAAACTTCCCCAATTGAGTACTTACATTAAGACGATAGTTTTTTGTATTAAACATTTTCTGACATGTTATGTTTAGATATGCAAATTATGCATTGTCTATTAAATTTGCACTAAATTGCATACATTTCCAGAACACAAATCTGAACATTCGATTAAGCCGGGTTCTAAATTTGTTTTTAATTTTGTTGACATAATAGAGTCAAAGATTTTTGCAGAGAGAATTTTGGATATCTTGTATTATCACTCCATAAATCAAACTGGAAAGTTTGGTGTAGGCAAGTGCTACTGAAGTGGAGATTTCTGGCTCAGAGTACTGATTTAGAGAAAACGTCTTCTATATATTTTTATTGGAAACCACTATTTAGAGACACAATATCTTATCTGATCCTTAGCACAAATATATATTTGCTTGCCGTGTCTGGCCTTATAAAATGCTAAATGAGGGGTTAAAGTAAAGCGTTACCAAATAAATGTACCTGCTGTAATATAACAGTTTACTTTTTTTTATCTCACTATTAAAGGTACCAGTGTGATTGGCCTGAGAATAGCCTTGCTGCCCTCTAAACAAATCTACAGCTGGAACTTTCAAAATGTGGATCAAATCACCTACATCTATTATTATGCCGTGTTCTACGGCTTTAAGGTACGTGAAAGGTCCGCCACTTGATGAGATATAAGCGAAATATTAGGACAATACTATATAAATGTGCATCAAATCTCAAACTAATTTTCTACTTGTACTTTTCCCCCCTGACACAGTCGGAACAATATGTTATCATCAACCACAACTTCACCCAGAGTCCAGACGTATTCCATATCATCGATTGGAGGAGCGGCTCATCGACACCGCTGAGCTTCAGCAACAACACAAATGGAGACTGGTACTTCAACAAGACCTCCAACAACCTCTCCTACATCGGTTAGACTTACTTTACTATGGATCGATTCTGATTTTCATGCTAATTTCAATGATTAATCATTGTAGTCATTTATTAAGGAAAAAAGCCAAACTTTGACTGTAGCTTCTCAAATGTGAGCATAATGGGTTTTTGAACGGTGGGTTAGACAAAACAAGATATTGCACCTAAACAATTTTTTTTTATATTTTAAAGACTTAAAAATTGTTTGAAAAAAATTATGACTTTGTTATTGTACCTATAACATAATCAGGGAGTCTCTTTTTTAAAAAGTGGAAACAGTTCTGAAATCTGTTGACACCCCCCAAAACCAAATTTATTGCCCTTATCTTTATGAGCAATGTAATTGTTATCTTCTATCTATCTATCTATCTATCTATCTATCTATCTATCTATCTATCCATCTATCTATCTATAAATTGCTGGAACGTCTGTCTGTCTGTGTGTGGGTTATGCGCATATCTCTCGAACCGTTAGTCCGATGGATTTCAAGTTTGACGTTGTTTGGATTAGAAATGCAAAAGATATCGTTAAATATATAGGTAAAAGAAGCACACGCTGGCCACTCCCCCTCTGCTCATTGAGTGAGCAGTGAGCAGGACCAGAGACAGAGAGCAGCGGAGCTCTGGCAGCTAAACATACTGTTGACATACATACTGACATACACCTCAGGCCCACAAAAATGTGCAAAGTAGCACTACGTTAACGATCATACAACACGAGACAACATCTCTCTCTCTCTCTCTCTCTCTTTCTGCGTGTGTGCGATCACACACACACACACACACACACACATACACATACACACACACACGGTCCGGTTCTGGTGGTTGATGAATGCAGATATGAGCTGATTAGCTCAACATAACGAGTGGGTAGCGCACTGCCATGAGTCCATGACCCTAATGTCTGATTATTCCATATTGTCATTGTGATATTTGGTGATTACATTCTGAATCTGCAGCGTTCTCTGTCAGGTAAATATAGTAGTACAATGTCTTCCTCTGATGTAGGCGCAGCCTACACTGTAAGTCAGTAGTATAGGCTATACTGTGGAGTTGCATATTAAATGGTTTGGGGTCCTTCTGTAAGTAATTTTGGGGTACATTTTGGTTTTGAACAATTCTACAAGCGGCAATGCCAAAGGCCTAGCAATTGCCTGTTCCAAACAGCACATTTTCAACGGGCACTGCACTAGTTACTCTAAATCCACATCTTAAATCACAGTAAGTCATTAGATTCATGATGACCTCAAATTGGAGTTCATAGTTTCTTAGTTCCTTTAGATTATTTACGACTAAATCACACAAGAACATTCAGCAAAACATTCAGTGATTGAGTTGTTTGTTGTTTCTGCAGTATCTGGGAAGACGAGCCAGCGCATGCGTCTTGGCAGCATTGACCCCTCCATGATGGACATCGCGGTGAACTTCGTGGTCTATCGCTGCTTCTATCCCAACTGCATCGAACCAACTCCAGCCACACTCCCCCCCTTACCCACTCACCTGCCTGGCAACTTCACTGAGACTTTGAACCAGACCAACGTTAGGCCAAAGCGGTAAGACACAGGGAGAACTTGCTTTGACGCATGTTTTGGGCTGCCAATAAATCAATGGGCCTCATTCACGAATATCTTCCTAAGTTTTCTCTTAAATATGTTCTTAAGAAAGTTTCTAAGAAAAGTCTACGCCGGATTCATGTCGTCTTCTTAAACAGCAGAATTGTTCGCACCTGTGTTCTTAGGATTGATGAATCCCACGTCTTTGTAACTGAAAGCGCGTGCCAGTTGTTCCTAATTAGCATAAGAAAACACCCCAAAAATTCCCATATAAGGACATGACGCTTCCTGTGCACCTCCTGGGAGACCGATTGTCGGAGCCGCGGTGGAGGAAGTACTGAATCTCAGTACTTAAATAAAAGTACAAATAACCAGAGACATATTTACTTTAGTAAAAGTATAAGGTGTCCACTACCACAAACAAGGCCTGGCTTTTAAAAGAAGTTCCTATCCTAACCAGCATAAACCGGAAATATGTTAGAATCGGAATGCGGTTGGTTTTATTCATGGATGTATTTTATTTTCTGCTCTGGAGCACCGGAGCCGGCTTGGATTGGCGATGCCCCATATATACAGTAGGCTATCTATGGCAACCAAACTTCACTGGTGAGACAAACGTGTGACGGTCAGGAAGACGTTTTGGCAGGGGGGAAACTGATCAGAAAATCAAACGGAAAATTGTAGAAATGTAGGGGAGTAGAAAGTATAGATAATTGCTGCAAAATGTAACAAAGTAAAAGTCAAAAGTAGGCTATGCACTATTGAGTCTAGGCTACTTAAGTAAAGTACAGATACGTGAAAAATGTACCTAAGTACAGTTACGAAGAATTTGTACTTGGTTACATTCCACCACTGCATTTTGGCCCTATAAATAGCGCGATCAATCCACAAATAACGCAGGATTGAATCAGTTTAATTGCTGATGTAAATTGCAGTGTTAGTGTGTTTTTGCATAATATGATTTTCTTTCAACAAATGATCAGAAATACATTACAGTACAATACTGTCATTGTAAACGACTGTAGAATTACATAAAATGCAGTAACCAATTATTTGGAGCAAATTGTCATCACTCAAATGTGCGTAAGAGTGCTTTTCAGTGTTCATAGATTTTATTCTTAGCTAAGAACAAATACAAGTTAAGAAAACTTTAGTGAATGCCAGAATCTTCGTAAAAAGTGCGTAAGAAGGGTTTAAGAACACATTTCTTCGTAAGAACGGTTGGTGAATGAGGCCCAATGTCCTTACATTAAATATCTTTCAGTGCGGTGACCCATTTATTTTATGACGGTGCATGCTCACCAAGTAGCACAGGTATATTTCAGTTTGTCCATATAATTTTAGGTAGGTTTTATTCTGTTTTCCAACTAAACACTAATAAAACAATATCACTGACGAGCCACTAACACGGTGAAAAGCTGTATGCTTTCCCCTTTGCCAAACACCTGTGTACCTCTGGCTAAGGATGGATAAGTGTCAAGGCGCATCATGCCAACTGCTATAATTATTATAATTATATTCCTGTATATCTGTATCAGTGTCTCTGTGTCCCAAACGACAGCGTCAGATAGCTGTCCGAGGTTTCTGCCTGTTAAAAGGAAGTTTTACCTCGCCACTGTTGCACCAAATTCTTGTTTGTGGGAAATTGTTGGGTCTTTGTATATTATAGTGTTATCTAGACCTACCTATCTGTAAAGTGTCCTGAGATAACTCCTGTTGTGATTTGACACTATAAATAAAATGTAATTGAATTGAATTGAATGCTTCACCCAGTGATCAAACATAAAACTTCATGCATTAATGTCAACAGCGTGGTATATAAACAAAATAAAAAACTAAGTAATGGCTCCAATAATGGCCCCAACATAGGCTTAACCCCTTCTACAACATGTTACCAGGAAGAAAGACAGACAGGAGAAGAAGTGTTCAGCTCATGTCTATCACTTACTGTATTTCTTAAATAATACAATAATCTAAAAATACAGTTAGGCATACAAGTTAAAGTTTACTTAGTATAATCATGATACCCTAATGTAGAACCAAGACTGAAAATATATTATTTTTTATGTTGACTAATGCTAAAAAGTTCTTTATTTTGTGTGGTTCTCTCTAGTCTGTGGTCTGATGCCTCTTTCTGGAAAAGTTCAGCTGAAAATAACTTTGCTGTACCAACAGAGGGCTCTGATGTGGTCATCCCAGCAGGTAATGTCTAGAAGAACAAATAAATAATTAAATAAAGCAAAAGAAAAAATATACACAACATGCACGTGCGTTTGTGTATATATATATATATATATATATATATATAATGCTTTTGTATCCACGTCAAACCACAGTGGAGTGGGTTGTTTTGGACATCAACACTCCTCCCCTCAACAAGCTGACGGTCATTGGAGTTCTTGAAATCCCCGACAACATGAACAGCTCGTTCTCCAGACAGACTCAGACTGCTCCTGATTACAGAACTGTGGTGGTAGACGCCGTCTACATCTCCATCCAGGTCAGTGTGATCACCTATTTATTTATTTATTTATTTGACAGGGACATTGCACAACAAATGTGTTGCACAGACCAGAGATAGCTACAAGCTAATTTTCATCTGTAGTCCCTGGGCAGAGGCAAAGTGACAGCAGGTATATACAGTGGATGATGAGCATTCCTACTAATAAGTTCATTCACAATATAAAATACAGATACAGCACCTACACAAGGATCACCTCAACACACACTTATCTCTCTCACTTTAATGATTATCTAGATTATCCCTATAAAAATAAATCTGTTTCATGCATTTTTTTAGTTTTGAGCGTTTTATTCTTAATGCTGCATAAAAGTGAAGAAGAAAGCGGTTATAAAGTTCTTTATCTTCAAAATTTATTTCAGGAGGGTGTGACAAAACAGCTTTTTGTGTTGTTAAAAGTCAGTTTATGTCCCCACCAGCAACAACAGAAGGCTCTGTGGACTGGTATTAGATACAGATCTAAGTGGATAGTATCAACAGTAACAGTTGAACATGACAGAACATAGAAAAACTCAAGTGTCAACAACATCAAACTAAATCAATCAGTGGTGGAAGAAGTATTCAGAATAATGTATGTTATATTACTGGATTATAACTATTGATGCAATAATGTGTTTATCACTTTAATGTTGCAGCTAGTAAAGGTGGAGCAAATTTTCACTTTAATATTTGCCTCCAAAATGTAGAGTCGAAATACAAAATAGAAATAAAATGGAAATACTCAATTAAAGTACAAGTACCTCAAAATTGTCGTACTTGAGTAAAAGTACATAACTTTGTTACATTCCCCTGAATTTCCACTGAAATCAATAGAATGAAATAGATAATGTAAGTAAAAGCAGAGAGTTGATGCGTGGTTCAGTGCAGTATGTTCAGTGAGTGCTGTTTGCGTCTCCTGCTGTTTCAGGGCGGCAGGCTGATCGCAGGATGGGCTGACGAACCATTCAGAGGTCAGCTGCACATCAAACTGAGAGGGAACCACCGCACGCCTGACTGGCTTCTGCCTAACGGACCCAACCAGGGATCCAAAGTCCTGGGTAAGAAAACTTTCCCTGAACTTATAGATGAATTATTTGCTACTGTAGTTTAATGCAACTGTGAAGTGCATTTTTTAAATACATTTTCCACATATGGAGACCAACAGTATTTAATAATTTAACTATATAATGTAGAATATCCTGCATTATTGTGTGTATAAACTGTAAACTGTATATATATATATATATATATATATATATATATATATATATATATATATATATATATATATATATATATATATATATATATATATATATATATGTACATGTTTTTACTTCTGTTTTAAAAACTAATCAGGAAAAGTACAACATGTTTACTTCCAATACATATTTCAGTTTTACCATAAAGGCAAAAGGAATTAAAAAAAAAAATATATATATATATACATATATATATATTATAAAAGAGGGTTTTCTAACACAACAATTAATAATAACCCCAGAGTATAATAATAATAATATATGTACTACTACTGGATTACTTCAAGTCTAAATCTCCTACCCAAAAACTTTAAATATATCATAAAAAAAACGTTTTAAATTATTATTTTATTCATGATAAGTTAGCATATTTTGTTTTTATAAATGAATACCTTGATAAAGTTACAATTTTAATTATAAACTCGTCAGATGTGATAATTTAAAAAAACAAAATGCTGTAACTGTACAATGTATCACATCAAATACATATAATTGTCTTTTGTGTCACTGATAAAGAAGGGATATTATTACATAAAATAAAGGAAAACCCCACCCAGAAGGATGGTCTGTATGGTGCCATATGTCTCAGAACTGAATCGGTGTGTATTTTGTTGTACCACAGGTGTGTTTGGTACACTGGAGCTGTACGGACAACCTCACAACGTTTACCACACCAAACTGGCTGCCACTGCTGACGCTGGATCCAACACTCTGACCCTGTCGCAGTCTGTGGACTGGCAGGTCAGCGTGGTTTCTTCTTACTTTTAACTCTGTGTTTGTGTTTTTTTTAAATGTAAAGTTTTTTAAAGCAGACGTAATCAAACAATACTTTTTTATGTGGTTAAGTTACTCAATTTTGAATAAAATCCAATAGTCTGACCACTGCCAAAGCTAGTATTCAGCCATGTGTTTCCATGTCTGCTTGTGTGTTTGTTGCTTGTGCAGGTTGGAGACGAGGTCGTCATCTCCACCACCAGCTACAACGCGTTGGAGACAGAAAAACGTCAGATCACCACCGTGTCAGCAGATGGCCGTAATCTGACCCTGAACCAGCCTTTGACCTACATTCACATTGGTCAGTTCAACATCTTTAAAGATACTGCAACTGTCTTCAGAGCTGAAGAATGATGTTCAATTAACTTTGGGATCAGACTGACCTCTCTCTCTCTCTCTCTCTCTCTCTCTCTCTCTCTCTCTCTCTCTCTCTCTCTCTCTCTCTCTCTCTCTCTCTCTCTCTCTCTCTCTCTCTCTCTCTCTCTCTCTCTCTCTCTCTTCAGGTGAGACTCACTCCGTCTCCGGTACATCCTTCTCCTACACTCTGGCGGCTGATGTTGGTCTCGTGACCAGAAACATTAAGATCATCGGTCAGGAGTACCCAGATATGATTACGGAGTCATTCGGAGCCAGACTTTTGGTGGGCACCTACTCGTGGGCCGGAATTGTATATAAAGGTAGGTAGAGTATTAAATGTGATTTCTATTCTAACAGGATAGTGTGTTGACTATTTATTGGATTTATTATCTGTAACACAATTACTAAACAGGAGTTCCAGACCTTTGTGCCTCTCAAGACAGTTTAAAGTGGCTAATGTCCTACTTACAGAAGTGTCTGCAGTTAGATTTTGAGCTCGACACATTATTTTATTCATTGTTTTATATAAAATACATGTAGTAGCCATAAATCATCAGCCATGTTCTCACTGATTATATTGTCCCCCAAATTAAGATTTAAGTTATTAATTATTTGATAGTTTTACTATTCCTAATTGTCCTTATTACTCCAGCAATATGAAGTGCATAGATGTACTTCAAACTCAGCCTTGGTATGGTTTTGCCTTCATTTCTTTTTAAACACATTAACCGTGTTTGATATTTATTCCTAAAGGCAAGGCTCAGATCAGGAACGTGGAGTTCTTCCACTCTGGTCAGGGTGGCTGGACCGACTACACCGACCCTCGTTACTCTGTGGCCTTCCTCAACCTGGAAGAGGTACAGCAACACACACACACACACACACACACACACACACACACACACACACACACACTCAACACACACACACACATTAAGACCTAAGGACTACAGGACTACATGCATTTTTAAACAAAATTAAATATGTCCTCTTATGATTCTCAAAAACTATGGATTTTTAAGTTTTAATAAAAAATGTAAGTTTAAGTACTTTACTTTAGAAAAGTAAGAGTATGAAGTTTTACAGTGTTCCCCCCAGTGTATTGCAAGCCTTGTGACCCACCGAGCCCAAGTTGCCCCCCACCAGGCCTAAGCCACTGGGAATATTTTTTGTGCTGTATTTTTAAGATGTTTTTTAAGCCTTGATTACAGTAGGGCGGCTCAGTTGAAAACTACTGAGGTAGTCGTATTTTCAAATTTCCCGTTTCTCTCTCCTTTTAGCACTGACTTAAAGGTGCAGTAGGTAAGACTTATAAAACTAACTTTCTGTCATATTTGCTGAAACTGACCCTATGTTCCAGTAGAACTACATGAAGCAGGTCATTTAAAAAAAAATTCTGGCTCCTCTGGCACCACCTACAGACTGTAGCGCGATTTGCAAAAATCCATAGCTCCCTGTTCAGATGCACCAATCAGGGCCAGGGGGGTGGTTAACTAACTGCGTGTCAATCACCGCTCATGCACACGCATTCATTCTCCCTTGTGGGGGGAGGGGCTTAGGAGACCGTTTTGGGCTTTAGCAGAAAGGGGGGGAGGGACTGAGTTTTTGAAATTTTTGGCTAAGTCCTGGATCTTCGCAATCCTACCAACGGCACCTTTAATGTAGGGCCCTGTGGAATCTGTCTTAAGCCTTTTTAATTCTCAATTTCGCGATTCCATCCATGATTCATGTTATCAAAGAAACTAGTGGGCTCTACATTAATGCTGCCATCAGTCTGTGACTTGCCCCAGCTGGGTTCTCATCAAAAAAAGACACTTTTCTGGGGGAAGCTCTATTTTATGTCAGAACAATGAAAGAATCTAAAAAGAAATAAAGAAATAATGACTCAAACTAAACATTTCTTCTATATCATGTAACTGGATCACAGAGCTGGAAAGTATTTTATATTTTATCTGTAACATTCAGCAGGATTTCACATGACCACTCTGTGCTGTTTAGCCTTGTTTGTAGTTAACTAATAAGGAGGAAGCATCTGTTAAATTTGCAAAATGCAAAATGAATATTTTTTTTTTTTGAAAGGTTTCAGAAAAAGACTCGTACATTCAGGGTTGTGCTTTCCATGATGGCTTCTCTCCAGCTATCGGAGTCTTTGGGACGGACGGACTGAACGTTGATGATAACGTTGTCTACCGCACTGTGGGAGAAGGTAAACACTGAACTCTTAAGTTAAGAAGTGTGCTGGAATTTCTGAAAATACATTACCTTACCCATTGTGACTGACTGTGTTGGCTTCTTGAGGTGATTTTGTGAAGTCATAGGTATTTAACAAGCACAAACACTTTCATCTGTTCCATTGCTTTATACAACTTATTTCAATCTAAATAAAGTATGGCTGTTGTTTTGTGACCAAGACTTAGCAGTGGGAGAGGTAATGGCTCTTCACACTAAATATGCAAAAGTTCTGTTTACAGCTTAGCGCAGGTTTATTGGGACTGCAGAAAGCCTAGCAGGGCAATTCAACTACATTGTTCAGGAAGACACAGAGAGCTCAAAGCCAGAGACTGGACATTTCCCTGAGATTTTGTCAATAAAATAAATCATCATTTATGAAATCAAAATACTGGGTTAAATTTAGAAAGAATGAAGAACGCAAAGTCCAATGACATCATTTGTGTGCATATTAAGTAGCTATATGGATTTACCAGTGGAGAGGATGGTTTGCATTTCCCTGCTTCCCCAGCAATGAAAATGAACACTTTAAAGTGTTAAAATACATTCCGGTTTGCAGGTTTCAGAATTTGGGGCAACAAGATAAAACTGAGGAGGAACCTGGTGATGATGACTGGATACAGAGAGCAGCCCGTCAACTACGCCTGGAACGCTGCCATTGAGGTCCCTCCTCTCAAAATACAATATAAACCACTAATAGTATTAAAATCTTTTACTGCATTTATGATCTGTACTGTGTTTTTCAGGTCAATGAGGGGACAAATGTTGTGCTGCAGCATAACATAGTGGCAGGTTACGAGAGAGTCGCTTATCGTATCGATGGTGAACCATGTCCAGGTGACGGAAATTATTTAACCAAAGTGATAGTGGACATTTCTATGCTGCCCTGACATTTTCAGAGTTTCTTATCATGTCAGGTGATATTAAATGTGATTAATTTGCTGTCTTTTTTCAAGAAAGTGTCTCATATTAGAGATAATATAACATATAACAATTTATTGCGGCAATAAATGTGTGTGCGTGTGTGTGGTCGCACTTGTATGTCTTATTTGTTTTTGTTGATTGTCTGGTTGTGTTTTCTTATTTCTATGCATGCTTTGTTTGAATGTGTATGCTGTATTTCATGTAAAGCACTTTGGGTTTACATATAATGAAAGGTGCTATATAAATAAAATTGACATATTTCATAGATCTTGAGTGCTCAGACTGACGAGAAAGATGCAGAATAGAAGTCCTCCGATTTTTTTCCTCTGTAACTTCTGCAGGTTATATGAACAAGAATGAGAAGTGGATTCACAATGAGGCTCACGGCGGTCTGTTCGGAGTCTATCTGAACAAAGACGGTTTGCCCGGCTGCAGCCTCATCCAGGGCTTCTTCGTCTGGAGGAGCTTTGACTATGGCATCTACTTCCAGGTATCAATACGGAACATCTTCTTTTACAGACACCTTCATTTATGGGCTTAATTCATCCGAAAAGCAATGTTCTGATTCAATTAAACTGCATCAAGATTGCGGATTTGGGCCTCTTAATCTCGAGGTCAAGTGATGTTAAGGGTCAGGAAAAGTAAAGAAAAACTGGGTATTTACCATGGGTATTTACTCATATACAACAACAAATCCCAGATATACAGATTAAGATGAGCAGCCTGCTGTAATTCAGATGACTGTAGAAGGACTTTAAGCCTTTAATTTACCATATTATATTATATTTATAAGAGCTGAGTTTATGGATACTGAAATAAAGACCAAAAGCCGCAGGATTAAGATAACCTTGATTATTCACAAGAAATGACAACGGATCATCATCTTGTTCTTCCCCTCCCTTCACAGACCATCATGGATGTTATTGTTTCCAACGTGACCCTGGTGGACAACGGGATGGGCATCATGCCTCTCATCTTCGCTCCTCCTTCTCTCTCCCACGCGTATGCAGATAAAACTGCACATATTCAGGTGAAAGGGTTTATTTACTTTGTTTTCACTTTGTCTTATATTGATCACAAATCATTTAGTTAATTTAGTGACTAGTTAGTTTCAGTGACATTTATATTGACAGATTTCATATTCCTCATGCTCATCTTTTCCCAGAATGCCTTGATTGTTGGCAGCAGCCCGAGCTTCAACTGTTCAGCCACTTTGCCCAGCAGTGATATTAATATGGTCATCAGCAAAGGCCATCGAGCCCCAAGGCCTCTCAAAGGTACAGTACAAACTGATGCTGCCAAAACATCACGTCACTAGTAGATTCATTGTTTTCATTTGGGGATACCGTCACATTCTTAGGCTGAGAGAAAGGCCTGGAATGTTTTTGGATAGCACTTTTCTTCTCTTTTTTTCTCACTTGCTTTTTTACATGACCCAAGTTAAATAGTCTCAGCTCACTTGCTGCTGATAACTCTGATATAAAGATTTGGGTTGATACAGAAACTGTTTTTGCAATGAAAAATTAACCTGGACATCTGGACTTAACAAAGATAAATTAGAAAAGAGGCTCTAATTGTGTCATTTTGACTATTTAATTTAACTAACCAAGAATGTAAACATCATTGAACAGTGCTGGAAGTTCCCCTTTTTTGTGATTAAATGCACAGGTGGCAGATCTGGAATCTGTTGGCCAACTTTTGGATCTGCACACAACAGTGCTCCAATAAATCCCCATCATGTGAACAACAACTACAACACCATCAAAGGACTGATGAAAGTCATAGGTGAGTTCAAGCTCTGAGGTGTGGGAGTAGTAGTATTGATGGAGTGATGTTTGCCATCTTCACAGTGAACGTATTCCTTAATTCTCATTTCTCTCGTTTTCAGACACAACATTCGTTGGTTTCCGAAACGTCTGCTCAAGCGAGACTAACTTCATGTTCATCACCAACCCGATCAACGAGGACCTGCAGCACCCTGTGCACGTTTCAGGAATAACGATGATCAACAGCACAGAGCAGGCCAGAGTCTTCGTCCACAGGCCTGACGTGAGGTAAATCAACAGATACCTGGCTTGCAAAATCTGCAATTTCTATGTACATGATACAGTGAAAACATTATTTTTAAAATTGGAGACCCACCTGAATAATGCAATGAAAACAGCGGATATAGTTTTTAGAGGAACATGGAAAATAATATTTTATTTTAATGTTAAATAATAATCTAAAAATGTCTTCAAAGTTGTAAAAATGATATGCTAATTTTGAGATGTGTTTATCTTTGTTTCCTTCAACGCTTCTGAGTCTTCACTTGTCAACTGATCAAAGCCACTTTTAGTCATTGTTGCTGCTTAAATGTACTGTAGGATTTAAACTGACAAAACAAGTGGATTTTTACATGCACAAATATTTTCAAACTTAAAACAAACGGTATAAGACTTAGATTAAAACTTTCTGTTGTTTTGTGCATGGTGAAATAATGTTGATAATTTGATGTTTTTGTGCTTTAGTAAAGCAAACCCATCTGACTGTGTGGACATGGACTGCGACGCGAAGAAGAAGACCTTGTTGAAGGACTTGGACGGTTCATTCCTGGGTGCAGTGGGAGCTGTGGTGCCTCAGTCTGAGTACGAGTGGGGAGGTGATCCCAGGAGAGGGCTGGGCGACTACCGCATCCCAAAAGTCATGCTCACTTTCCTCAACGGCAGCCGCATCCCTGTGAACCAGATTGCTCCACAGAAAGGTAGCGAGATCAATGCAAATAAAAAAAAATATATTAAAGCTAAATTAATACATTATGTATGTACGTTTTATGGTCGGTGTTTAAAGACATTGCAGAGAGTCAAGAAGAATTATTAAACATCTATCTTTACTATCCTGTGTTACACCTCTGCTGACAGGTATATCAGAAAATCATACATAATAAAATCCAATTTTCCTAAATGCTGTGTTGCTTCTTGCCTCACACTGGGAACACACCGCCCACGCAAGTGTCGCGTAACGTAAATAAGTGCCTGATCGTGCGCCTGGCCTCTCACACTGGACGCGTATTTCTACACGCCAGTCACAAAGCAATCCTTCTCTCTCTCTCTCTCTCTCTCTCCCTCCCCGATAGAAAGAGACAGGATGAGTAGGGAAAACTGTGGTAATTGTAGCCTCTGTGTGTGTGTGTGTGTGTGTGTGTGTGTGTGTGTGTGTGTGTGTGTGTGTGTGTCGCTCTCTGTCGTCCGTCGGCCTCTCTGCTATACGCGACGCTTACGCCTGCGGTGTGTTCCCGGTGTTAGGTGTGATCAGGAAAGACTGCACGTACATGAGTTCCTGGCAGAGCTACAAGTGTTTCGGGCTGAACTACAGGATGCTGGCGATTGAGAGTCTGGACTCTGACACAGAGACCAGACGTCTGTCCCCCGTCGCTGTGCTCGGAGACGGCTTTTTGGATCTGATCAACGGTGAGTTGCGTCCTGTAGTTCTGAAATGATTAAAAAAAACAACAACTAGAAAATCAGTTTGAAAAAAGAAAACAGAAAGTGTTTAATTCAGTTGTCTCTGCATCCAGGTCCTCAGGATCACGGTTGGTGTTCAGGCTACACCTGCCGGAAGAGAGTGTCTCTCTTCCACAGCATCGTGGCCACCGGTCGCTCCTTCGAGGTCTTCTTCAGCAGTACTAGCCCTCAGAAACTTCGCCTCATGATGCTCAACGCTGATCCATCTGAGGTCAGTGCATAGCCAGGAGAACAGTAAATATTACAGTCGACAACATTAACAGCTTCACTTTTTAGATTTTCAGGTCAAGTACAATAATAGGACACTTTTTTTTAACTAAGATACCTTTTGTGTTTTGATGTGTGCAGAGCGTCATGGTGTCAGTCTTCTACTCCAAGCCGCAGCGGTTGGACGTGTATGTAAACAACAATCTAATTGCCCCAACTAACGTTCAGTGGAACGCTGACAACACTGACTACACCCTGAAGAAGCCCATCTATGCAGGTACTAATGCTTTACGCAAGCAGGTTAGGGCCTTCAGAATCTATTACTATTAATAACACTCTAATCTTAATTGGTCAGGTGTGTTTTTGCTGTAGGTGTAATCAAATGTGTTGACATGTACACATTTTGGTCATGTGTCTTTGCATTTGATTGATGATCGATAACTTTTCCCCTTGATATTATGGATTTAAAAATGCGATGGATGTAGGCTGGTGTTGTTCGGCATGTGCTTAAAAACTGAACAGAGCACACTCAAATTGCATCCCCAGTTCCTCCACTTGCTTCCCTTCCTCACATCTTAGTCTGTCCCACCGAAGAAGCATGGGAGAGACGCGGAAATCATGGAGGAGAGAGGAAACAAGGAAATGGGTTTTTAAAGGAATGAGACATCCATTCCTCTGAAGCATCACATGAATTTGTCAGCTGTATGGGTGCAGTTAGCAACGGCTTTCAGCTGCTCTCGTGTCTCCTCGCTCATAGCTCCTTGGTGATCTCTCCTTGATGCTCGCTCCTCAGGGCAGGAATAAGAGCTTTGAGATGGCCTTCACGAAGGAGGCCCAGAACAACTTCAGGTTCAACCGAGGAGCTATCAAATAGGGAAAGTGAGAAGCACCTCAGGTAATACTGCAGCAGGAGGTGGCAATCAATGCTGGTGACTAGCAGGTGGTTGACTGAAACAGGCAGGGTGAGTGGAAGCAGATTGGCCACGCCCAGCCTTTCTTACTGGCACAGACAGGGGAGACGAGACAGAAGTCCAGATTTCCAAATTGTACATCCCTGATTACTCTCCTCAATTCCTCTCCTCGCGTCTTAGTTAGTTAGTTAGGAGTCGAGGCAACAGGCATTTAACAAACATGAGACATCTTTGCCTCAGAGCAGTCATTAAAAGCAACGTCAATAATATATGACGTTGGGCACAGCTGCATCAGCTGTTCATTGTTTTGTCATACGCTGCACTTTATGATCTCTGTCAGATGAGCAGAACAGTGTTCATGACAACCTCTAGGCTATATTTACTGTGATTTCAATTCATAATGTGGCATAATGTGATAAGAATGTACGAATGTCGTACATTTCTATTTGTTTAACACACATACATAGAATATTTATATAAAATAGGCTACATATACAGTAGGCTATAGCCTATATATAGCCTTGTAGGCTATTTTAGTGTAAACTACAAATGTTTGTTTGAAAAGAACTATACAAATAGGTTTTGTATGTTAATAAACACGCAAACTCACTCTGTCTATTATTGATGAAACTTTTCATCCGAATCTGTAGAGGTTGGAATTGAACCTGCGGTCGCTGCGGCAAAGACTGAGCCTTTGTACATGGGGCGCACACTCAACCAGGCGAGCTATCCAGGTGCCCTTATCTTTACCTTTCTGTTTTCCCTTCAGATCAATACGTCCCCCAATTGAACGCCACTGTGGGCTCCAACTACTTTG
This sequence comes from Perca flavescens, assembly GCF_004354835.1. NCBI lineage: Eukaryota > Metazoa > Chordata > Actinopteri > Perciformes > Percidae > Perca > Perca flavescens. The sequence goes on along the minus strand of NC_041344.1, from coordinate 10,189,749 downwards.
ACCGGGACTACAAGATGTTGAAGGTCATACTAAGAGGCACCCAGCCAGTGGAGATCCGAACTTCCCCGCTTCTCTTCATCTCCTTTGAGCTACCCGCCATGACTGAGGATCAGTTCTTCGGCAAAAGCCTGATCCAGAACCTTGCTGCGTTTCTCAACATTCCCCCAAATATGATCCGAATCACTAACATCATCCGGGGGGATGGAGGCACACGGCGCAGGAAGAGAGCTACGAGCCTGAAGGTGGAGGTGGAGATCAGGAAACCTCCAGTCCAGCAAACCACCAACAGCACCAACAGTGAGTGGGAGAACAATCATTTCTGAGCTCATATTGTATTTACAGACTGTTTTTATGTCTAATCTGTGAACATTGGCCCATAAATCCAGATTATTGTACATCTCTGTGTTCCCTTTGTCGTCTCAGATGAGCAGGACTTTACGTTGTTGAAGAGCATCGCTGATGGTCTGGGTCAGGCAGCAGTTTCCGGAAACCTCAGTCAGTCCATCGGCTTCAACATCTCTTCGATGGGCATCATTGGGCCTCCTCCCCCATCATCTGACCCCAGCTGGAATCAGGTGAACGTCAAGACTTAATCTTAACAACATCTGCTTAGTTAAACCTACACTAAAAATCTCTCACTTTGAATCTCAGGAGGCCACAGCAGAAGTGACGAGGGAGGAGCCTACAGTGAGCTACGTGTCCCAGGTGTCCAATCTGCTGCTGATAGAGGAGCCGATAGCCGGAGAGTCTGTGGGTCCTCTGTACCAGCAGCCCAGTCTCATGGCTGTGGATCAGCAGGTGAGGCAATGATGCATCTGGAAACAGGTTGTTCTCATCGCACAGCTGCTACTAAATCAGAGAAATTAGGGATTTATAGCAGCTCAGGATCGGATATTATTATTAGGGATGCACCAATGCATCGGCTGGACATTGGAATAGGCCGATGTCCACCTGATGGCAGTAGCTGATGTCTATTTTGCCCTGCCTTAATGTTATGTTAACTGGTCTGACTCATACAACAGTGGCCTACCCAGCTTCACAACAGAATGTTTCTGTGACATTTCAACTGTACAACATATAAAAAACGGAGAGATGACCGAGAGAACGACTCAGCCCATGGTAACCACAACATTCGAGAAGGTGAAATCCCTGCAGACAGTGTAGTTTACTGGCTGGTAACGTTAACATGCAGATAAAAACACAGGGTAACATTAGCTTACCGGTATCATGCAGCTTGACTATTCCAGATCCTATGACCACTGCTGGAGTGCGAGATGACGGAGAAACAACAGAAAATCCTCCTTCTTCCCTGTAGTCACCATGTAGCAACATTTTGCCTTCCACCGTGAGTGAACAATGTAAACAAACGGGATGATGTGGTGCCTTCAAATACCTCGCTAAGATGTGGGAAATTTCTGATTTTTTAAATAATGAGATTTATTTGTTTACCTGGCGCAAAAGAAAACAACAAATGGCATCGGCCAAATTAAAATTCTATGTATCAGTATCAGCTGAGAAATTTGCAATCGTTCCATCTCTAATTATTGTTCTGACTGCCACATCCTAGTATGAATCCGGTTGGGGACCTTTGTTGTTGATCTCCCTGATTTCATGTAATTTCTTTACTAAAATGATACTATAATTAAGAAACATTATTAAAAATAATTTGGTTTGGAGGTTGTTTTTGAGTTTTTGGATTATTTGACTGATGAGGGTTGCTTGAAGAGAAAGCTTACAGTCTTCTGTTCGTAATTTTCTATCGTCAGAGAGCTCATCCTTCTCATCCTTCTCATCATGGTTTCTGAGTATAGTACTGACAGTTTTATTTTTTGGTGATTTAGCGTGCAAAGTCTTTAATTCTCATTGCTTCAGGCTGTGTGCTTGATTCTTTTATTTGCTTGCTCAAAAAAATGCTCATTTTTAGCTAATCTAGAACCACCTTAAAATATGCCTACTATACATTTTTTAGCCTAATTTAGACTGTATATTCACCTTATCATTATACAAACTAGATTAATTAAATGTGAACAGAATTTAACATGTTACAAATGTCATACCATTTTTATTAGCAAAATCATTTCCCTTAAGTCACCATAAAAATATTATTCTGGATCAAACTAACTTGACTACCAACAGAAAACTCAGTTTACATTAAGAATAGACGTGGAGTTAATGGGATCCTAACTAATGGGATTGTAGCTAACTCCAGAAATATAAAATAAAAAATAGGATAGTACACAATAAACTCTGGAAAAGTGAAGGAGACATACACTAGAAGATTTAATGGCATGTTGAAGTAGCTTCTGTCTGTAAACGCTGACTTGTGCTGTTGTCCGCAGGGTAACTGCGTCTCTGTGGGAGTGACAACTCTCACCGTAACAGCCAGCCTGAAGAACTCCAGCGGTAACATCGTAGACGGACTGGAAGGAAACACCACCATCCTGTTCAGCACCTGCTGGGCAAACTTCACCGACCTGTCCATTCAAAACACCGGTACGTCTTCATCATACAATAAATAAATACAATGCAAACAACATAAACTGGCTAATACAACTGGCACATGTAACAAAAGAGTATGAATAATCCAGAAAAATAACAGTGTAGTGTGACGTAAAGAAGTGCATTCACCCAGAGAGGAAATCGAGCAAAAATATTAGACCATTAACAGAGAAATAGTCAGCGACAACTTTTAGTTTTAATTACTTGTAAAGCCAAATATTCTCTGATTCCAGCTTCTAAAACATGAGGATTTGCATCTTTTTCTCTGTTTTATAAAACAGACCTTCTGTCATGGATCATGGAGAGTGAAAATGAAAACTGTCATGGAGCAGCTAGATTTATTCACGCACTTTAAAAAGATTGATTAAAAGCTTTGTTTCACATTTTTATTTACAGCAATATGTTGATATTTATGTCATAATAGGCTGTATATTAACTGAGAAACAGGTAGTGCTATGTCAAATCAGACATTGAGCACTGCCATATAGGTTTTAGAACGTAAGGGACATTTCAACAGCCAATAGGAAGTCAGTTGTAAAGTCAGCTACAAACTATAGAAATAAAATGATCAATAATACATTTTATTTCTGTTACAAACTGTCAACTGGTCGAAATCGCCGACCAGCACGATTCAAGTAGTTGCAAGTATCAAATCTTTGGTCTTAAAGGAACACGCCGACTTATTGGGACTTTAGCTTATTCACCGTAACCCCCAGAGTTAGATGAGTCCATACATACCCTTCTCATCTCCGTGCGTGTTGTAACTCTGTCCGACGGCCCCACCGGTAGCTTAGCCTAGCACAGATCCTGGAGGTAATAGGTTCCAACTAGCCTACTGCTCCCAATAAGTGACAAAATAACGCCAACATTTTCCTATTTACATGTTGTGATTTGTATAGTCACAGCGTGTACAAATAACAAGGTCACATGATACACAACCTTCTTCTAACCGTATATAAACTGGGAACTATATTCTCAGAAAGGTGAAGCACTGCTACTGTCACTACACAATGTGAGTCAAGTGCCAATGTGAGTCGCGCATGCGTCACTTTGCAACAAGTAGCCTACAAGATGCTAACGGCGTTTTGAGCTAACGTTAGCAATCATGTAGCTTACTAGATGCTAACAACGTTTTGAGCTAACGTTAGCAAGCAAACAATCATAGATAGCTAAAACGTTTTTGAAATGACTGCTAGCTACAAGTTTATTATTTTACAGATTTCACAAATTTCAGTATGACACATTATGCCGTAAACCGTTTAAATCTGAGCATGCGCAACTCACATCTGCATTCGACCAGAGCTGGTCTGCAAAATTATGAATCCCAATATGGCTACGCCAAAAACTGCCCTACGAAGCCGCTCGCGGTTAGGCATTTGACCTCGAGTGGTTAAGGTTAGAATAGCCGATTGGTCAAGGGATAGGACCTGTACAAATGGGGTTACATTACCTTGCGTAAGCATGGACGCCTGGACAATAAATGCTATTGAAGGACGGGTCTTGGTGTGGCCATAGTGGGATTCGTAATATTGCAGCCGGTCTGACTCAGCTAACATCGGGTATGACACCTAATGCCGTAAACCGTTTAAATCTGAGCATGCACGACTCACATCGGCACTCAACTCACATCGGGTAGTGACACTACTTCTGCTACTTGGGCGGAGTGATATCCTTGCAGCACCTGAGAAGCCCCGAGCAAAGTGTACCAATGCTTCGCCTTTCTGAGAATATAGTTCCCAGTTTATATACGGTTAGAAGAAGGTTGTGTATCATGTGACCTTGTTATTTGTACACGCTGTCACTATACAAATCACAACATGTAAATAGGAAAATGTTGGCTTTATTTTGTCACTTATTGGGAGCAGTAGGCTAGTTGGAACCTATTACCTACAGGACCTGTGCTAGGCTAAGCTACCGGTGGGGCCGTCGGACAGAGTTACAACACGCACGGAGATGAGAAGGGTATGTATGGACTTATCTAACTCTGGGGGTTACGGTGAATAAGCCGGCGTGTTCCTTTAAGTGGGTTTTACGCCTCTGCGTGAGATTAGCACTTGAATCAGACTCCTTTCGATCGAAGCATTGAATATTCAACTATTTGGGGTCACCCCTAACTGTCAGTAGGCCTACTGCAGTCTTGGGTTTTATTTTAGACAAAATTCCAAAACATTATTTATAAAAAAGAAAAACTTGGGTGCAGAAGTTGATCAACTTGGGACACAATCAAAAAACATGCAACATGAACTACCACAGTAATTACTCATCCTCTCCCTGCAGATAAGGACCTGACCATGGTCTTCACTCTGAAGGAGTGGGGTGTCCAGTCACGCGCCTTCTCCATCAAAAGCACTACAAGTACTCAGGCTCCATCCACTCAGGCTCCATCCTCTCAGACTCCATCCACTCTGTCCACAAACCAACCACAGGCCACTACCAGCAAGAGCACCTCAAGCTCCAGCTCAACCGTGTCTGCCGGCAGTCTGTGTCTGGTCAGCATCATGTACGCTGTGGCCTGCTTCTTAGATGGCACCCCCATATGTTAAATAGTTCTGTGAATTTAAGAGGGTTTTATGAAGGACACCTCAACATGAACAAGTTTGCTAAATAAAAAACTGTAATCCTTAAATATATTATGCACATGGGTATTTTTTCTTTTCCTGTGGTGAATTTGTATTAAGATTTTTTTTAAATGATTGGGATGGGGTTAAAATATAATTTTTTTGTCATTCTGGTGTTGTATTACGTGTGAATGTCTGTTTGATATGATTACACTTTGAGTGTAAGATCCATAAAGGTTTTCTATTTTAAAACAGACTGACTGTAACAAGATGATAAAAATATGAAGATTGCATTTTGTTGATGATTGATTTTTTGAAACTATATTCTCTTTTCAATAAATTCTATTTTTCATCCATATACAACATCTTTATTGTATCAGTGTCACATTTTCTAATGCTGAGTGCAGACTCTGTCCATGGTGCTGAAGGAAGCTGATTGGCTGCATGTTTCCTCTCTTGCAGCAGGGCGATATGTTTGCGCCTCACTAGAGGGCGGGAGACTCCGTGGTAAATCTTAAAGTCATGCTGCACTCAGGTGCAGTTGCAGTGATATTTAAAGTCCGGCTTGAACAAAGAGAAACTTCTAAAAAACTTAGACAAAATAAAATCCCAAATTAAGAGCCATTTTGGTTTTGTAGAAGCCGAAGTGGGTGTCCAGTGTGAACCAGAAGTTGACGAGCGTCCTTTCAGCGCACATCTGCCTCCCCGGGAGGGAGGTGACGGCCGAGAGAGGAACAATTAGTTTTACAGCCTTAATTTGCGCCCTCTATTTAGCCTAAACGATAACAGTACAATGTGGGCGTGTTCTCGCCCCCCCCCCCGCCCTTTTTTTAAACTTTGCACCGCCTGTCCTCCGAAACTGTGCGCACTTTGCGGAGCAGCCACTTGCTGCAGAGTGGATGCAGAGTTCAGCTCCGGCTTTGCCCGTGGTCCCCGCGGCCACAGCTCAGGCTCTGGCTCTGATTCAGGACGAGACCAGAGGATGGATCTCTATCACTTTGCCTTTCTCTGCGGGGCTCTGCTGTTTCTTTGGGAAATCCCCTGTTTTCACACTCTTGCTATTTTCCCTCCAGCTGCCCCGAAGAGCAGCAAGGTGTCGAGGATTTTTGATGGACAAGAAGCTTCTAAGTATTTCAAGGATTTTTACGCGCCGCCATCCATCGACAGAAACAATAAAGCAACATCTAAAGACTCAATTGAGCCTCATGACTACATGCTGTCTATTTACAAGACCTTCTCCACGGCAGAAAGACTGGGACTCAACGCCAGTTTCTTTCGGTCTTCTAAAGCTGCAAACACTATTGCAAGTTTTGTGGACAGTGGACAAGGTATATGGAGCTTTCCTGTAGGCTGTGTGTGTGTGTGTGTGTGTGCGCGTGTGTGTGTGTGTGTGTGTGTGTGTGTGTGTGTGTGCGTGTGTGTGTGTGTGTGTGTGTGCGTGTGTGTCTGTGTGTGCGTGCATGAGAGAGAGAGAGCGCGAGAGAAAGAGAGAGGTAAGGTAGGATTGATTGCATGATTCATTCTTTCTCTCCCATATTAATTCAGTGCAGACAATAATGGTATTTTTCCTGTTAGATTCCACATCTCTGTGGTATGCACATCATTGACCCTGCTGTTTTAATGCTTTCCACAGATGACCTCCCACTCTCCCCTCTGAGGAGACAGCAGTATCTGTTCGACGTCTCAACGCTCTCCAAAAAGGCGGAGGTGCTGGGAGCTGAGCTCAGGATATACACCAAAGTGTCTGGGAATTTCAGGATATCGGAAACAGAGCCCGTCGACATCCAGCTCCTCTCCTGCCACGACCGGCAGCTGCTCGATTCCAAAACACTCGACTTGCAGGATTCCAAAAGGCCAAAGTGGGAGGTGTTGGACGTGTGGGAAATATTCAAAGAGCAGCAGCACCTGAGCCAGGGGAAGCACTTCTGCCTGGAGCTCAGGGCCATGCTGGACAACCCGGAGAGGGAGCTGGACCTGCAGCTTCTGGGCTTGCACAGGCACGGCAGGCCTCAGCAGAAGAAAGCCATCTTAGTGGTGTTCACCAGGTCTAAGAAGAGGCAGACCCTCTTCAGTGAGAGGAGAGAGGGGAGAGCGTTGCTGGGTCTGGAGAGGAAGGCCAAAGAGAGAGACCCTGGCACCAAAGCCAGCAGGAGACGGAGGACAGCTGCATCCAAAACCCGCCACGGCAAGAGACACGGCAAGAAGTCCAAATCCAGGTGCAGCAAGAAGCCGCTGCACGTCAACTTCCGAGACCTGGGCTGGGACGACTGGATCATCGCCCCGCTGGATTATGAAGCGTACCACTGCGAGGGGGTGTGTGACTTCCCCCTGCGCTCCCACCTGGAGCCCACCAACCACGCCATCATCCAGACTCTGATGAATTCAATGAACCCCAGCAACATGCCGCCCAGCTGCTGCGCCCCGTCCAAACTCAGCCCAATCAGCATCCTCTACATCGACTCAGGAAACAACGTGGTCTACAAACAGTACGAGGACATGGTGGTTGAGTCTTGTGGCTGTAGGTAGTAGATCTGGCTTCACTTCGACCACCTTATGTTGGTCAGGCCCTCTGGTTAGTGGGAATCAAACAGCATCACAGTCTGTGTGGTGGCGAGGCTGCACCTGAAATATGGAAAACTTGCTTGATTTGTTTGGCAAGAAATATTTAGTGATGCATTTCCGAACCATACACCCAACAAGGTCATGTTTAATACCTCAAACTGTTGCTTTCTTGTTTTTTCTGCATGTTCTGCCCACTTCAACACTACAGCGACTGCATATTCATGGATATATGATAAGATAAACTTATCAAATCAAGAAACATTTAAAAAAAAAAAAAATAGGTCAACATACATTTATTTGCTTTCTTGCTGAGAGTTAGATGAGAAGATACCACTTTCCTATCTGTGCAGTAAATATGATGCTACAGCCAGCAGCTGATTATCTTAGCTTAGCATAAAGACTGGAAACAGGGGGAAACAGCTAGCCTGTCTCGGTCCAAAGGTAACAAAATTGTCATTTTTAAAGTTTGGTTCTTGTACGCATTAAAAACACAAGATAAAGTGTATTAAGCAGTGAGCTTCAGAGGTGCTGGTCGGCAGATTTTGTTATCTTTAATATATTATACTAAACAATTTCCACCATCTCCAGTCTTTATGATAAGCTAACTGCCTCTTATTTACAGTACAGACACAAGAGTGGTATCGATGTTCTCATCCAACTGTCTAAAGAAAGCAAATCCTTTCCAAACATGTTGAACCACTCCTTTAAGAGTGAGAGTCACATTTAATATCCCCCATTTAAGTCAAATAATTGTATACTCTTATAAAAAATACTCTCAGTACAAAAATACAAAATGATTGTATCCTTTTTACCAACCACTGTTTGGCCCATGGGACACAAGCACTATGTTAAACTTTAATGGACTGTTAGTATTACAAAAAGTTACATGAATATGAACATTAAATATATGTGATGTTAGATTAGACTTAACGCCCTGTGTTAAAAACAGTCTCCCTATCATCAAAGCAATCTGGCAGTCCAACAATGTAATCCAACAAGTCCTCCAAACCATAGGTCGGTTTTTGGGGTCTCATGTAATCATTCATAATAACTTTATGTCCAAATTAATTACTAGGTTCTAATGATCAAAAAAAGTCTACCTTTTTTTTTTTTTTTTTTTTTTTAATTAATTTAAGACATTGATTACACATTTGTGGCCTGTTTCGTCTTATACTACTTTAGAAACTAAATAATAAATTTCAGGTAAACATTTTTTTCCCATAATGGATGTCTTGAGTGACTTCTCTGCCATGAGTAAAAAAAAGCAGATTTTCAGCACTTCACATGGCCTACGTCTCAGGGAACGTCCTCGAGTGCTGGAGAGAATGTGAAGTCCTTTTATTTTTCAGATTGAACCACCATCGGTACATTTCCACAAAAAGCCAGCACAGGGTTTCTCACCAGTTTTCTTTTTTGTTGAGGAGATATATAATTTTGTCTGTGATGCACTGATGTTCAAAGGTACCATGTGTAAATATTTGGAAATAATAATTTATGTTCTATAAATAAGTTATTTCATTTTTTATTGTCCGCTTTGTTCCGTTCCAACTTCCAGACGACATGAGTCACACTTCTGGATGTTCAGAACAAAGAAACATTGTCTTTTTTTAGGCTATACTATTGTTTAAAATATTAGTAGCAAATTATAGCCTCTTATATTTTGTTTTGCATTATTTACTGGAATCTGAAAATAATATATTATACTGACTGTCAGTAAGATGAATGGATAATTCAGTGTCATCTCTTTGCTCTCCTGCATCAAACCTTATACCAGCAGACACAATTAATTGATAATGTTTTTTTACACAGTAAAATGTTTAACCAAATGAATTCTTATAAAACTGTGTGAACTGTAAGATGTGTAGAGTAACAGGCAAATTAAATGGTCTTGAACTTAAAATCTTGTTGTTAAAGTGTTGCATTTATTAAGACTTGTACTTTTTTGGGGTCATTTCACCTCAGTTTATTACTGCTAATACTACTAATAGTTGTGGTGCTTGTTCTTGGTGAATTGCAGACTAGGTATTTATTAATCACGTCATTAACAGCTTCTATAAGGTCAAATTAGTCAGAGTATTTGGTGGACTGTACCTTTAAATGATCTAAATGCTCAATCAGTTTAGTTTTTAATTGTTCGAAATTTGGCTTCAAGCATAGCAAAAAAACACACATCAAAAGAGACCCATGCATCAGTCTCATCTCTATCCGTTCAATATGAAGCTACATCCAGCAGCCAGTTAGCTTAGCACAAAGAATGGAATCAGGTGCAACTTCTAGCCTGGCTCCTTGACAAAATCCACCTACTAGCAGCTCTAAAGTTCACCAATTCACACCTTGTGTGTGTTGTTTACAAAAAGTGTAAAAAAAACAAAACAATTACCTTTTTAGGTGCTGGTTGGTGAATTTTGCTACCATTGGACAGAGCCAGGCTAGCTGTTTCATCCTGTTTGCAGTCTTTATGCTAAGCTAAGCTAACACAGTGACATATTTATCGTACAGACACAGAGAGTAGTAACGATCTTCTTGTCTAACTCTCAGCTAGAAAGTGAATAAGCACATTTCCAGACTATCCAGACTGTCAGACTAATCCTTTCAGGGGTGGAAAGTATTTGTCTTTTGCCAGACGTCTAAAAATGTCTGAAAGTGTATGCTGTTTTTGACCTTTTTTTGTTAAAGGAACACCTTAACCTGCTATCAATCAATATAAACACGTGGTCAGGAGCTTATAGCCTCATTAGTTTTCCTCTCTGGTGTTAAAGGGACGAGCAGGGTGAGCGACAGTTTGCGGGGTGAAGACACGGTCAACAGACAAGTGGAAAGTGCGGCATCTTCCCTGGGTGGGCTGTGTTTCTGTGTGTGACAAACAAATTGGTGTGCAGATGTAGGGACTGACCACCACCCCCCCCACACACACACACCCCCACCCCCACACCCCCCTTTAGTTTAGAGCCACATAGGATCCCCTGCCCCACAGACAATGGCAGTGGAGGATCTCAACATCAGATTAAACATGCCTTTTCCTCACTGGGGTCAAAGGTCAAGTGGGGCATTGTCTACATGGACTGTGGACATTAAACAACGTACACATCCAAGTAGAAAAGGGCTGCAATCAAGAGAGGAGGGAGGAGGGGGAGGGGAAGGAATGTGTGTGATGCTCTCCGAGGGCCTCGCTGTCATTCCACCAAACAACAAGGTGAGATATAAAAAAGGGGCGGCCAGTTTGAAGCAGCTGCTCTGAACTGCCAGTGGAGGACAAAAGACTGGAATGTACCGCCTCTATAGTGGCGTATGGAGGCGTTTCTGCGTTTCTCACTGTGGCAGATTTGCTGTGAGATGGAGAAAAAAATATTTGCAGGGGTAACAAAGCCGAGTGTAAATCGAGTTCAGGATTCAACAGTTGTTATAAGAGAGAGCTGGGAGCTCATGTCTTTCTGTTTTCTTGCTGACTTTTTCTGTGATGTTAAATGTTTCACACATGTCCAGAGTGCAGTCAAGAGGAAAAGAAAGCTAAGAAGGGATAAGGAGTGAGCACAGTGACCGAGATCTGGAACAAGATAGTTTACAACATGTGATGTTTGTCCAAAAAAATCTCAAGACAGCCACAGCAGCAGTAAGAAAACTTTCCCGTGAAGTATTTACTCGATATAATTCCCACACGTGTCTCCTTTGTTCGCTTTTAGTCGCAGGCAAAAGTGATGTCTTGTCATCTTGACCTCTGTGTTTGCTCTGGTAAATGCAGCCTGTTAGAGGCTTAAGAGTGGAAATCCTCTCTGTGGAGTCCCATGGCAGCAGGCTCAAAGCCCTCCAACTGACACACGAGGAAAGTGACTTATCACTCCTCCTCTTTGTTGAGTAAATTTTATGTGTGTTTGCTGCATGATTTTGCTCTTTTCAGGTTTCACAATCCTCTGATTCCCAGTAGGCTTTGGGTTTTTCTTTTATGTCTAGGTTAAAACTGGGCTAAATGTGATTTAAAAAAAAGTAAATATGTATTATTTGCATACATTAAAATGTATCAACAGCACTAAAATGACCATATCTCGATGTGAAGCAGGTCCTAAATACATGTTGAAATATAGTTATTGAAATGCTGTTGAAGCAACAGAAACACTTTGACTATTCATCAAAACATCTTGATGTTGTAGCTGCTTTAGGTGAAATTTATTGAGTACTTTACTGTCTTTGTAGGGATCCTTTGAAGATTTGTACTTACGACAATAAAAGTAAATAATACACTTACTTGCCAGTTTATTAGGTACACCCGAGGATGTAGGTTTCTTTTCAAGATTTTTGAGCATCAGACACTTAACTTCCTGCGTTCTGGTGATTTCTTATGCACCAATTTGTGCCTTTTCTTAATCAATTTATGGTAGAAACGATGGTACTTCCTGCTTCAACCTTGGATAGTTGCATCTTACTTTACCGGAGGGATTGTTGCGTCTATGAGTCGCTTTCTAGCACTACGTCAAAATAAATGTCCTCTGCTACTTTCATGTTCCAAATAATGAGGGGGACGTGTCCCCTGCGTCCACACCCAAATCTATACCTTGGTACACCAAGCTAAAACTATTAAAGTCTAATACAACAGTCATGTAATAAATCATATCTTCATAAAGGTGAGGATTCAACTTTATGATTGTTTTGAAGAATGTAGTTTGTGGTACTGTTGAACAGAGAGGTGTTTCTGTTATTTATACGACCCTGATCAATATAAAAAGGTGGACAAAATAATGGATTTTTCTCTTTAAATGTAAAAGTGGCCTGAGATTTAAAAGTCTAAATTCAATCTAGACTAAATTTGCGCAAAGGGTTTGATGCAATGTACACTACCACACATAGAAATTAACAATTGAAAATAAAAAAACTATTTGTAAAGACCATGACAGGCCATTTGTTTATTTCAGCAATGAAGATTTTGAAACATGAACAATAAATATATATAATATATAATAATTTTTTTTTTGCTTTGTTTTTGCCCATAATAAATGAAATGGGGCAATTGTCACAGAGGTAGTCTTTAGTACTTTCATTTTCTGGACATTTCTCTCAGACGTGATTGAAATTTAAGAGACGTTTAGTGATGTATCTGCCGGGGTGCTGACTGATGCAGACTCAGAACAGAAGAGGGATTACACAGTTGAGTGAGAAAGCAAAAGGTGAGTCATGTGTGGGTCACTGCTGCTGACAAACAGTGTCTTCTTGAATGTCACTTGGAACAACAGAGGCCCTCTCAGGGTTTGGATTTGTGTCTTTGTTGTGGTGATATTATGTAAGCACATAAGTGACTCACTGTGTCCCTCACATTATGTACAAATTCCGACAGAAAAAAAAAATCCATGTTTCAGGAAATAGAAGATAGGATAAAAGATGTGCAAATGGAGGTCAATTAAACGTGACGCCATTTTAAAAACTTGTTAAATTGACATATACAAGTGTTTTCCAAGATGACCCTGCAGCTGGTTGCACTGCTGCTTATAATCTGTATCAGCTGGGGGGACTTTTCCCATGTCTGTCTTTGCATTGCAGCTTTTTTGGGACAAATCCACACATTAACCAAAAGCGATGTAGTGATTTCACCCTGCATGTTGGCATGTGTAAGTGTATTTAATCAACTCTCTACAAACTGACAACGTTAGTTTGTAGTGTGCAGTTGGGATTTGACTGGTGCCACTTATTCGCTTCCATCAGTAGAAACTGCAATGCCCCCAACTCCCCCTCCATCAACAGGATGACTTGACACCTGTGCTGCTCCCAAATATATATAAGCAGATGGAGTCAATCAGTCTCTTCCTTTGTGTTTGGTTTGGTTTTAGAGTTCTAGTTTATCTCTATACAACACAACATTTCTCCCTCATCCATGCGTGCACACCAATGAATGTTAATTTTCGGTTTAGTTAAATGTTTCTTCAGTTAAAAGCCGTGTGGGCTGTTCTCCTGCTCGTCCTTTCCTTGAACCAAGATGTGAACTAACTGAATTACGAAGGCCTGAAACTCACACAAACAACAACATTTCATATTAGAAAGGGGAAATATCTAAACAGAGACTTAACACTCAACTTGATTTGGGTTTCTTTTGTCAGTGCATTTCAGAATGTTATTTTTGATAAGTGGAGGGTCATATTGTAATACTAAAAAAACAAAATGATAATAAAGTGACTAGAACAATTGCTTTTTCAGGTTGCCCATTTCTCGTAGGAAGACCCATATTGTCAAAATGTTGCCTTTTACAGTCTTTAATCCAGTGTGTGGATTCTCCATTTTCTTCCATCAGAGGAAATATTTCATAACACCAATCAGAAACTGATTTTTTGTTCTTTTGTTGCTGAAACATGTTTTACACTGTTGTCCAACAGTGTGTGTATATAAACGTGTAGGTAGGGTAGGTATTTATACGTCTCTGTCTGTTTCATGTTGACATTACGTCACTCAGCTGAGCTTCCTTCTTGCTCAGGCCCATTTTCCTGAACTAAAAACCATGTAGGAAGAATCTGTACAAGGCTCCAATTTTCAACTTCATCAGCCTCCCAAGAATCTTAAATGTATTTCTTTGTATTAAGTGTTTGGCCAGTAAGGCCTGCACTTCTTTTCTCTTTAAGTTCAAAGAAAGGAATTAGATTTCACATGTTAAATCAACACTCTTCCCCATCTGAAGCCTCATATCTGTCCTTTTATGTCTCTTATTTCCCCATGCTGTAACCTCTCTCTCTTTATATATCTCTATCTGAACACATGTACTCTGGATACACATGTTGTGTTTCTGCACTTTGAACAAGATCCTCTGGTTTAGTTCCCATACTTGATCTCTCTGGTCTCTTACAGATTGTGGCCTCGGGTGAAGGTTTCATGAGAGGGCATCCAGGGCAGATCCACATTTTTTCGACATCTTAAAGACTCACATTATTCACAACACCTCATAATGATTAATAAATAAAGTGTGTGTGTGTGTGTGTGTGTGTGTGTGTGTGTGTGTGTGTGTGCGTGCGTGCGTGCGTGCGTGCGTGCGTGCGTGCATGCGTGCATGCGTGTGTGCGTGCGTTAAGGATACAGAATGCTGACATCAGCATGCTAACATGTTCACAATGGCAACGCTCCCATTCTGACATTTAGCAGGTATCATGTTTACCATCAGTACCATGTTAGGTTAGTGCGTTAGCACATTTGCTATTTAGCACAAAGGTACATCTGAGGCTAATGAGTGGGAACTTCGTTAGTTTTTCAGGTATTTGGTCATAAACCAAAGTGTTGGACAAAGTGAAATTCTGACCTAATGATGGCACTAAAGGAAATGTAATGGGATCACCAAAGTCATGAAAATTCATCCTCTGGGGACCATGAATGTGTGTACAAAATGTATTGCCAATCCATCTAATAGCTTTTGAGATATTTTAGTTTGGATCAAAGTGGTGGACGAGCATTGCCTAACAACACATTTTCCATAATGCATCCAAAAACATCCCTCACCCATAGACTAACACCAAGTGTTAATGGTGTGTTCCGAAGTCGGAAGCTAGAGCTGAGAATGACGTCACACCCGAGTTGACAGTGTTCCAATAACAAGTCAGAAAACTGGGTTAGGGTTTTCTCTAGCCAGGTTAGCCATTGTTAGCAATATACATAAATATATCTATCAGCAATACCAGTTGATAACAACTCATTGCGTTGTATTTTGTACATACAAACACCGTAGCAACATGTCCACAGATGAAGATGGACAGTACTCTGTGTAAGACTGATTTAATGAGACACAAATAAGACAGAAGTGCTAATAAACTGTATATTACTACAGCTTTCACTGCTCTTGATGTGTGGAGCAGCCATATTAGATTTTGTCGTTGGGGTTGATGAGGTTGTCCAAACTTTCCCAGCTGGAAATCCAACTTCAGTGGAATCATCAGTTGAAATTTCCGACTGGGAACTCAGAAATTTTGACTTCCCAGTTGAACTGGAGTATACCACAAGACCAAGAAGATATTGTAGGCTGGGAAGTAAGCTACTGAGCATAACGGATGAAATAACCCTTTACTGATGCCCATGGTGAAAATTTGAAAATTAATTTGAGAGAAAGAAAGTGAGAAGAAGGCCATGAAATTGAGAGAAAAAACATAGATGCAGTGTGTGTGTGTGTGTGTGTGTGTGTGTGTGTGTGTGTGTGTGTGTGTGTGTGTGTGTGTGTGTGTGTGTGTGTGTGTGTGTGTGTGTGTGTGTGTGTGTGTGTGTGTGTGTGTGAGCTCCCAGAGCCCCATCAGTCAGGCCTTTTGGCAACAGAACAAACCGGGCAGAGTTACTTTTTAGCGGGTGTTCCCCTCTGCTCCTCTCTGCAGCCTTTTACTGTCACACAGGGATCTAAATGATGAGGACACGCAGAACATGCAGATGTTTGCAATATCTCTCTAATATGAACTCTCTCATACGGATGCACCTGGCTCTGATTTGTCTGAGATAGAGCATGTAGCGTGTGCACTTGACATCAGTTTTTTATGTGTGCAGAAAGATACTTAAAGGAAAGAGAGAAGAGGAGGAGGAGGAGGAAAGAGGGGGTTGTAACTAAAAACAGAGCAACTGTCGCTCACATGCCCGACACAGAATGATAATCAGGGCCCAGGCTGCTTTTGTACATGAGCAGCTTTGGTTTTGGGTGACAGCGCTGGTAGTGTTGTTTTACAGTCAGTCTGCAGTTGGAAATAAAAACCAGACGAGGTGGGCTCCACGGCCAAAATCAGTCCCCCCGGTAATTAAAAGTGCCTGCTGAGAGCTCTTTACTACACGCAGCCAGATCACTGATCATCACTGGCCAATCACATCAAAAGGAAATGACACAGGACACAGGGCGAGCCATTAGTGTGAGTAGATTTCCCCAAAAAGATCACAGGCAGTCATTGGGCGGTTGATTACCTACAGATTGTCTGTTCTTTCTCCACCTTTCCACCCGCAGGGAGACACTGAAACTTATTTTTAAAATCCTCCTTCTGTGGTAAAACTCCATAAAGGTGAACTATGTAATGCCACAATGATTGATTTGATGCATTATCAAATCTTACTTATTTCTCTTTTCTTTTTGAGGCAATTAAAGCTAGACTTCATAACTTTCGTCAAACAGTGGCCTCTGTGGCCACAAGAGGTAATTACAGGATGAAAGCACAATGAATTTGCCTTCATTTCCCAAAATTCTCTTAAAGCAAAGGTGGAGGATATTGTGGGTAATATACCCTCATTTGCTCTCATGTCTGTGCAGTAAATATATAAAGCTGCAGCCAGCAACCAGTTAGTTTAGCTTAGCATGAAGACTGGAAACGGGGAAACAGCTAAGCCTTGCTCTGTCTAAAGGTATCAAAAATTGTCTACCAGCACCTCTAAAGCTTATTAATGAACATGTTATATCTTCTTTGTTTAAAAACAATAAAAATACAGTTTTTCTACTTGGTATTGCATACATAGATAGTTAAGAGAGGAGCAGGCAGTTAAAACAAAAAAGTGCACTTAAATAACTCCCCAGACAGGGCAGTCCATATCCGGCCCTGCAAAAACAAATAAGACCTTTTAATATATCTAAAGGTTAATTTAAATAGTATGCATTTATGAATGAGGTCATTCCTGACCTATAGAAGCCCCTTATAATTATAATCAAACAGAGAACCAATTTGTGCTTCAATCTCAACAATATTAAAATAAAAGGGAAGATTCCTTTTTCATCGTTTCAGATCAGCTGAAGAAGTAAAGAAATGCGAGAAGGAATGGACAGAACAAGAGTTTTGTTAAGATTGACTAGATTTTCTAAAACCTTTACATGAAGTCTTAAAGTCAGTGTGTCATCAAGCCAAAACCTTTATATATAAACTTAAAAGTTGACCTTTTTGAGATGAAGGATTTTTTATGAGAAAAGCGATATTTTATGAGCCCTTCTTTTCTTACGCTGAATATAAAATCTTAATCTGCTAAGTGAGTGCAGCCATCAGATAAATGTAGTAAAAAGTACAATATCTCATACAACTGAGCAAACTCTGTCCGACGATGAAGGCCACGAGGAAAAAAAAAACAGGTAAATTGATGTTGTGATATTTGTTTTTGCTGCTATTTCCAAGGTCAAGAATGAAACTTTAATCTATATATTATTTCTCTCCAAAATGCAGGGTAGTTGAGGAAACATCCAGAAAATGCTCTTAGTTACTTACTAACTCTGTTTAGGTGCATTAACGAAAAAGAAATAATTTACATTTCAGCCAGTGTTAATCAATTTTAACTTGTCAATATACTCACAAACCTTGAAACCTATTGTGTTTCAGATGAACATGGACAATGACCTGCTCTATTCACACATGGGCTTAATCAGACATTAGGCAGACTTTTGGCAGACTTTGTATAGGGAACTGGCAGGGAAAAGTTTGGTCCAACTGATTTGGACATTTGCGTTCTCACACACAGCTCCTCCGGGTAATACCTAGATAAGTTCAGGGTTGCAGTGCCTGTGTGATAAGGGTTTTAGTAGGTGCATTAAAAAAGAGAAATACCTTACATTTAAGTCAAATTCCTTCAATTGTAACCTCTCAATAAACTTACAAACCTTGAAACCTACAGTGTTTTAGATGTCTTCAGACATTCGGGGATTCTCTGAGGTTCTGAGCCCTGGATGTTTTTGAACACCTTGTTAAATGAGTTGCAGGTGCAATCATCAAGACAACACCACTTCTTAAACCTCTGAACAATTACCCTCCTTACTGTAATTTATTCCTCTTAAATACATGTAGGGGCGAGTGGCGTTTGGGCAGACAGAGAGGGGGAGCCGAGACGTTGGGTCAATAAAAATCAAAAAAGCAGTTATTGACTTTGAAGCCCTTGGCTGTTTGAGGGAAACCTGAACCGGGCCGATTGTGGTGAGTTGCTCTGGTTGAGGCCGAAGAGGAAATGCAGTGTGACACTAACAGGCTGAAGGAGGAAGTGTTGATGGACTGAATTAAATAAGGGGGCTGAGGGGGGTGATGGGTGGGTTTGTGGGGGCATGACACTAATGTTTTCCATTGACAAGACGGAAAAGCCCTGCTGCTATGCCACACACACACACACACACACACACACAGAGTCATAAATTCATGCATTTATTCACAGGGAACGTTCACTTGGAGCCGGCAGCGGGGGCACTTTCCCATGCATACTTTAAGGAAAACATACACAAACATTTGGTTTAAACTGAAGCTTGAAGTCTGATTGATGGGTGAAAGATCCATCCAATCAACATTTACCAAACTGTTCTTGTACAAAGTTTCCCAGAGCAGTTTGATTAAAGACTAAAAATGACCATCAGTTGCCTGGATTGATAGAAAATAATAAAGATTTAAACATATTTCAGGCTACTGAGACTCAAAGGTACAAAAGTTGTCTGTTTCCAATTATGGCTTTAAAGCAGTTTGAGGAAATGTGTGGTAACTTCAAGAGGAAATATTTTACATGTCATGGATGTAATAGAGGAGCATTGTACTTTGTATAAACTGCTGGATCTGGGTTTTATCTGCACACGAAAAAAATGCAGCAGTGAAAACAAAGACGGAGTAAATGTGGAGGGGGTGTTGATGGGAAAAACAAGCAGATGCTGAACAGAACAGGAGCCCAAATATGTTTAAATGAGAATTTTCACCTCAAAAGTTCATGTGTGTGGGGCGCCTGGGTAGCTCATTGGTAGAGCACGCGCCCATATACAGAAGAGGCTCAGTCCTCGACGCAGTGGCCACAGGTTCAGTTCTGACTTGCGGCCCTTTGCTGCATGTCCTTCCCCCTCTCTCTCCCCTTTCAAGTCTAAGATTTCCTGTCAGAAATAAAGGCATAAAAATGCCCAAAAAATTATCTTAATTTAAGTTAATGTGTTTAACAAAAATGCCCCAAAGTCATGTTGTATTGCTGCAACAGTAAAATCATCAAAAGCAATATTGAGAGGTGCACAGGTCAAAAGTCAAATCTTCAAAAAAAAAGATGTAAAAAGTAATACAAATATGCAATATCTAAGATGATAAGGAAATACACAGATTTATTAAATGTATTTGATTAAAAACTAGAAAATGCATTTCCTGCAGAAAATGCTTGTGAATGCTGAAATGCTGAATTGCTAAAGCTAAACTGGATTGCTGGCATAATTGCGTAAGAAGAATGTGAAGTAGTGAGAATAGTTGGAAAAGTGGGAATGGTTTTAATAAGTATGAATTTTATTGAAATGCTGAATAATACCAATGTATTAAACAAAATGTCCATATCTAAGCTGTCCTATCAAATAAAGGCCTTAAATGGCAAAAGAAAATCCTAAAAAGAAAATAGTCCAATCTTTTGTCAAAAAAGCCATATTATAAGATGTCAAAAAAAATAATAAAGTCATAGTATAGTAGGTCGAAAATTGTCAAAGTATAGTATGTCTAAAAAAGTGATAACAATTCATACTATAGTATGTCATAAATAGTAAGAAAAAAGTCATAGTATAGTATAATAAAAAGAGTCATTGTATAGAATGTTGAAAAAAGTCATAGTATATTATGTAGAAAAAAGTGATTGAAAAAAGTCATAGTATAGTATGTCGAAATAAGTGATAAAATGTCATAGTATAGTATGATGAAAAAAGTCATAGCATGTCAAAGAATTGAACCCTTGACCTTCAATCCTAATTTTATCTTTTGCAGCTCACCTTACTGAGCTATTTGTGAAGCTCCTAATGCTTATCATTCACATTACTGAAGACAAAAAAAATCATGAAAAGTCATAGTTTAGTATGTCGAAATAAGTGAAAAAAGCAATAGTATAGTATGTTGAAAAAAGTCATTGAATAGTATGTAAAAAGAAAAGTCTTTGTATAGTATGGCGAAAGAAAAAGTCATAGTATACCATTTCGAAAAAAGTAATAGTATAATATGTCAGAAAAAAAATTCATAAAAAAGTCATCGCATGGTATATCGAATAACTAATAAAAAAGTCATGGTATAGTATGTCAAAAAAAAGACAAAAAAGTCAATATAGTATGATGAAAAAAATCATAGCACAGTATTTCGAAAAAAAAGTCATTAAAAAATCATAGTACAGTATGTCGAAAAAAAGTCATAAAAAAGTCATAGTATAGTATGTCGGAAAAAAGTTATAAAAAGGTGATAGTATAGTATGTCATGAAAAAGTCATAGTATCCCATGTCGGAAAAAAAGTCATAAAAAAGTCAGGGCATTGTATGTCGAAAAAAGTGATAAAAAAGTCATAGTATAGTATGTTGGGAAAAAAAAGTCATAGTCAAAAAAAAGTAAACCTCATCCTCCAATCTTCATTTCATCTCTTGCAGCTTATCTCACTGAGCTATTTGTGAAGCTGGTTATGCACTGGTTCAAAGTTCTATTTATCGTTCACATTACTGAAGACAAAAAAAAGTGGTGTAAGTCTTAGTATAGTATGTCAAAGAAAGTCTGGAATGCAATCTCCACACAAAAAGGCCCAGCCCATGCTGGGTTAGCTGTGACATCACCCGCACGGAGCAGCCCTTAAATAAGCAGTAAAAGCCTAAAGAAGCACTAAACTTGTAATAATACAAAAACTGTAAAAGATATCAAAAAGCTGAATAACTTTCTAATAGCTTAATAAGGTTTTGTGAATAGTTTAAAGTTTGAATGACATCTGTAGGGGGAAGTACATGAGAGAAGTAGCATTTAGAAGTGGAAGAAGCCTGAAGAGGATTTAGAGATTGTTCCATTGACTTTCAAAAAAGTATAAATGTTGGAGAAAAGTTGAATACAAGCACAAATGTCCTTAAATAGCTGAACATTTTGCTATTTGAATGGTTTTTCTAGCTGAAAGTATGCAGAAGTAGTAGGCGACCAAAAACTGTATGGAAGAACTGGATAACAATACTGTGAATGCTGCTGTAACAGAATATAATATATAATACAATGACACAATATCTCTGCACAACAGCTGGTAGATGCTGAACAGAGTGTAGTAAAACCATAAAAAAGCAGAGTAGCAAAGCTTACATGTTTCGGGCTTTCTTCAAAATATAAATCAGACTACTAAATATTGAGAAATCTTTGCAAGGCAACTTATGAAGATGCTTTCCAAATGTGGTAAACTTTAGATTTCAAGGAAGATTAATCCATTGTAATAAAGCAGAATAAAGACATGTGTTTTTAACCACCAAACTCTTACAATGAAAAAATATGACTGTTGGTACTATCTCTTGAGTGTTAACTGTGTTGGTCAGTTAAAAGTAATTCATAAATACACAGGCCCATTAAAGAGCTAAAACAGCTGGGAGCCTTACATCCGTTTTAAGACGAGAGCTATAGGAGAAGGGAAGGGATTGATGTGCAAAGGATCCTGTAAAAATATATTTTTGAAAGTAAGAGAAATCAGACTTTAAAGGGGACAAAAATGTGCTTGTGCACATACATTTGGGTATCTGGAGTGCCTACCAACCAAAAACTGTGAAATAAAACGACCCAGATTTCCCCCTTCCAATGTCTCAATAGAATATACATGCTGACTCAGTTGTGAGAAAGGTGAGGCAGAGTCTGTTTCACCTTAGACGCCTGAGGAAATTCCAGGTATCCCCTCAAACACTAAGGAACTTCTACACATGCATCATCAAGAGCGTCCTGATGGGGAACATCACTGCCTGGTACGGAAACAGCACCGAACAGGACCGCAAGGCCCTGCAGCAAGTGGTTTGATTGGCTGAACATACAATAGGCAGTGCCCTACTCGGCTGACCAAAGGATAATTACATCAGGCGTGGCAAGAAAAAGGTTAGGAGAATCAATAAAGATCCAAACCACCCAGGAAACAGCCTTTTCTACTTGTTGAGGTCGGGAAGAAGGTACCGGATAAACCATAGTAACAATTTATTAACTTAATTCTTTGACATTGTAGCCATTCCTCCATGTGTGATGAATAAATATCTACTCTACATGAGGTTATTAATTAATAATTATTTATACTTTATTAATCCTGCAAGTTTTCACTCAGGTTGTTACACACAGGTCTGAATTACACACACATGCTCAGAACCTATACTTGCACTAATGGAGAAATGTCAGAGTGAGAGAGCTGCCCATGGAAAGGCTCCAAGTAATTGGGGGTTGGGTGCCTTGCTCAAGGGCACCTCTTCAGCTTCCAGTCCACCACCATAGTTTGGTCTAATGGGGACTTGAACCAGTGAACCTCCAGTTCCCAACCCAACTCCCTACAGACTGAGCTACTGCCTACTGCAACCCCTATTCCCATCCTTTCTCTCTCTCAGACTTTTTCAGTGTGAGCGCGATGATGAAAGCATGTTTTCCATATCTGGATTTGGGAGGCACATGGCATGGGAGAGGTCAGCGTTTATGCGCATTAACAACAAGTCAGACAGACCTCCCACCACGCGTGCATTCATCTGATAAAGCAGGTTTACTCGAGGTCCTTCACTCTTCAGGCCTTGATAAAGTTGTCAATCCCACATTTCTGGAGCCTGGAAGCAGCAGCAGCATTTCTGAGGTCAAATCAGAAACTAAAGCTTTAACAGAGAATTACAAGATCAAAATCTTTAAATAAGTCTTTCATCCAGCCTCTCTTTTATGTTGTGGATTTATTGTTATTCTTTGCTTTAATTAACAGGATTATAGTGAACTTTGATCAATATCATCTG
The DNA here is from genome assembly GCF_004354835.1 of Perca flavescens. Taxonomy (NCBI): domain Eukaryota; kingdom Metazoa; phylum Chordata; class Actinopteri; order Perciformes; family Percidae; genus Perca; species Perca flavescens. Next base: position 10,166,496 of record NC_041344.1, on the reverse strand, counting down.
AAACAATGTCTTGTTGTCAAACCTCCGTTAATCCCTCCAAACTGTCAGATTGTATCACGTCCACCGAGTAAAAACTTGACCAAAGTGGATCTTAGAAGCGGCCTGGAGTCACACGCTGAGGCTCTGCAGCCAAAAATGCATTGAGGTGTTTTTTAATATTATTCTATTACTGTGCCACCATAAGAAGAATGTAACTTCATAATTTTAAAAGCAAGAGATGATGTTTTTTATGGGGGGATTATAAATTACATTATGGCCAAATCTGCTATTTCTATGCCATATGAATCTGGTATATTACATTACTGAGTTCTTCACCTATATTTACAATTTTCAGGGTTTCGTAACTGATTAAACATCAAGCGATAGGATTGTTTTACACAGCAAATTGCAGTTAAACGTGTGTGATTAAAAATTAATGTTGCTCACTTTCTGTTTACTCATATTTTGTAGTATTTTATACGAAAATAAGTCACTTTTCCAGATGTTTTGAGTCTTATTTTGTATTCTAAAGGTGAAATAAAATGGTCAGCCCACTGCAAAACATTTGATTTAGTAATTTTGTGTATTAAAATGTACCTGTAAACAAATTTAGTAATGATAGAAGGACATATTTTTATTTGTTTTATTCTCATTTCATTGTAAAATCAGTGTTAATTGTTAATTAAGTGTTAAAAGTTAATTTTACTCTAAAACACCCGATTGCCTTGAAAAAGGTAAATAATTGTCACTAATAGTTTCAAGTTGTTTACTTTATATCTACTTGTGAAGTTTTTCCTTAATTTGTCAAGTTGTTTCAACTTATAAGTGGTAAGTGGACTTGTTATTAATGTGTAAGATTTATTAAATTCAAAAATATGAGTAAATTGTCGTATTTTTAAAAAGAGAATGTGCAACTTTAATCCTTGATGACACTCTTACAATATGGATTGTCTGGTAGAATAGCAACAAAAGGTAATGACTATGATATTTTTATCTAGAAAAGGACATGGAGCATTAGGGAGGTAAAGCCCTCAGTTGTTTTTCTGATAAAGTGTGTTTGTGCGGCTCGGTGAGTCTGAACAAAATGATCATCATCGCCCCCCGACTGGATCAGAGCGATCTGGTGGCAGTGACCCCGGCTCCCCTCTTTCACCTTTAGGTGTTGATTGCTTTTAGAGCCCTAAATCTAGATTGAGGGCTTTTCCCATGGAGATTAGACGATCTGGTTGAAAGCTGTTTCAACAGGTCGCTTGTGAGGGGTCAAAGGTCAATTACATAGTAGTGCCTAATGGTAGCAAATAACGTCAATCACCCTAAACGGACCAGCGGCGAGACTTGTGCCTGACTTTGGGCTGGAATGTGGAGAATCCAGGGGTTAAGCTGGTGGCATGGAGCGGCTGACCGGACGAACACACACACACGCACACAGTTCCTCGACTCTAAGCTGGCCGAGCTCACTCACCATCACCTACCACGCCATGCTATCAATCTTGCAGTGACCTCATTCAAACTGAAAAACAACACACCTCTTATAAACTGATCCAAGCACTGAAAGCAAAGAAAGGTCATTATAAAATAACTGAATAATAGAGCTGCAATGATCTGTTGATTCATCAATTCGTCAATCAAAATAAAATTAATCTGCTACTATTTTTATAAACAATTTAAGCTAAAATGGCAAATATTTGCTAATGTTTTTTAATTATAATATATTTTGAGAAAATTGTTTGATTGATTCATTCGATGAATCGATAATGAAGATGATCGTTGCAGCGCTACTACTGTAAATACCTTTTTCCCACATTTTCTTCATTGAAAGTATTGATAAACAGAATTGTGGCGTTGAAATTGTGTCAGAAACTTTGAATTTTTTACACAGTATCTTCCCCTGCCAAGAATAATATTAAAAGCGGTAGTAATGTGATAATATTAATACTGTAAATACTAGGTTTATTAGTCTAATTTCGTTACTAGGTACGACTAGTAAGACTCAAATCCTTACTGCCTTCCTTTGCTTCCATACTCCTCCTCCTCCTTTTTGTCCTGCTGCTCTTCCTCCGTTCCTCTCCTTCGTTGCAGCTGAGGTAAAACATTTGTCCTCTGCAGGAAGAGCCTGTGAATGAGAACTCTGTTGGCACAAACGTCTGCCATTCACATTATGTTCATGATTTATTAAGGCTGTCCCAGATTGACTCTGTAATTAATTACTTCACCTGGGGCGCACAAACAAATGATGATGCTGTGTAACCATGACAACAGAGATGACTCATACCCGCAGCGAGCCCCTCACCTGGCCTGATGTGCTGTCTGTGCCAAATGTAGTTTTTCTTGTGTGTGTGTGTGTGTGTGTGTGTGTTAATGTTACAGTGCCAGTAACTCACACTGAACTAGAGTGAAGTGTTTATAATGGTGTTGTTTGGTTTTCAAATAGTGGGAGGTATTCTAGCTGGGGATAAATAATTTAAAATGATATATATACATAATATCATAGGAGACAGTCAACATTGATTAACAATAAACTGTAAATGAGCCACATTTAATCTTCTAAAATGAAATTTGATGAGTAGAAATGTGCCTTTTTTATCTTTTATTAAAAGTATATGGTGATAAAACGTCATAAGTCAAATCAAGTCAAAATATAAGTGGCTACACACACATGCAAACGTGCTGATATTAAGCAGGTATATCTTAGTTTAGTGTGTTAGCATGCTAACTCTTGCTAATCTGCACTTGCGATAACACAAAGTACAGCTGAGACTGATGGGAATGTCATTAGTTTTTTCAGTCATAAATAAAGTATTGGACACATTAAAAATGTTGACCTACTGATGGTGCAAGATGTAAAATCAGGATTTAATAAAGTTTTTGGAAATAATCATCTGGGGTTTGTAAATATTTTTACCAAATTAAATGGCAATGCGTTCAATATCTGTCAAAATATTTCAGTCTGGTCGAACGTCATTGCTGCTAGTATGGCAAAAATGCAACCAAGACAACTTTTAACAAATACTGTAACTGCAACTTGCAAAAACTACCTTGTTTTGTTCTTCTTAAAGAAAGATATCAAGTTTTCGCAATATACAACTCATGATTACAAAATCTCTGCCAGCACACCTGCTGCTCATTTGCCTAAATCAGCGACTCTGTATATAAACCAACACCTGCCTGTTAACACCAGTCCACTGCAAGATATTGTGCCAATATAGCTGTAGTGGTCCAACAAGCCATTTGGATTTCTAAAACCCAGAAATAAAACAGAGGACATGACCTCAGTGTCCTTAATCTAAAGCTGGATTACCTACTGGGTCCAGGGCCCCACAGTAAAGTTTTGCCCCAGGGCCCTTAGGTCTTAGCTTGGCCATGGCTAAATTGGGCAACAGTCCTGGTTCAGAGAGTACTTCGAATGTACATAATGTTTCTGTTTTCTTTCATTACTCTCTCAATTTAACCATCCATCTGGGATTGTTTAGAAATGGTTACAGGATCACTATTGATTGACAAGAATAATCAAAATTAAAAAAAGAATCATTCCTGTGAAATACTGGTGCAACCATACGTACAGTATACCATCCCACGACGTGGCACAGTTCTCAGTGTCTCAACCACATTTTTTGTATCTGCAGGTTTTTGTTTCCATGCCTCCCTTGGCCTGAAAACTCTTCCGCAGGGAACAGCACACTGCAATCAGGCCTGGTTTATGGCAGCCAATCTGCCATTCACTGGAGACTAAGATTGATGACGCCTGTCCTGACTGACTGGTACTCAGAGCGAGATGCTGCCATCCAACATGCACCGTACACTCATAAACCTCAGTCCAACTGGTCGGAGACAAACAAGGAAATGTGTGCATAAATTCTTAACCTGCTTGAGAAAATGTAATGTTGGACAAGTGAAGAAGAAAAAACAACAACGTAGTACTGTAACTCATGTCTCAAACAGCTGGAAACTACTGCACATCCTCGTATCCTCCGTCATGTTGCCCTTTTGACCCGCTGACCAGACTACTTACATTAACTAGACACAATGTATTCTTCCATGAATGAAGCGTTAACCACCAAAGGCTCCCATTGACACTCAAACGGAAGTATTTTTACGGCCTCCAAGCACCACTGAACAAGTTTAAAGCAGCTTAATTGCAGCGTTGACCTGATTGGCAGCTACATGAATGTGACTTGGTGGGGAAGAGGCCACAGACTGTTAACTGCAGCGAGGTGCTAAGAAGAAAAAAATGTTAATGAGCTAAACACTGCACTGCTAGGCCAGCTTTCAAGTTGGGATTCATTTCTTTAAACAGACTAACAAATGTGTTTTATGAGAAATGTACGGTGGCCCTGAGGTGCAAAACACAACAACATTAGATGAAATTCAATTTCCAATAAAATTGTATTTATTGTATCAAATCATAAGTAATAAGAGTTATCGCAAGACACTTTACAGATAGAGTAGGTCTAGAACACAGTCTATAACTTCACAATCCAACAATTCCAGTAATTCCCCCAAGAGCAAGCATTTAGTGCAACAGTGGCGAGGAAAAACTCCCTTTTAGGCAGAAACCTCGAGTGATGAGGAAAACTTCCTTTTAGGGAGAAACCTCGAGTGGTAAGGAAAACTTTCTTTTAGGGAAAAACCTCGGACAGTAGGCGGTGTCTGATGGTGCCAGTTGGGGGTGTGATGAGCAGTGACAATTATAGTCACAATACAGATAATGGGCCCTATCTTGCACTCAGCACAATTGCCTTTGTACACCGACGCATGTATCATTCCTATTTTGCACCCGACGCACAGCGGACTTTTCCCTCCACAGACGCACGTTGGTAAATTAGGGAATGTATTTGCGCTCCCGGGGGCGGTTCAGCGAAAAGAGGAGGCGTGTTCCGGCGCATACGTTCCCTGGTGCTATTTTGCAGTTTCAGAAAACAATTCCGCCACTGACCAGGAAAAACCTGGTCTAAAGTCAGTAGCGCGTTATTCAGATGCTATTTTAGGGGCGCATGCTTGGCCATAATGTAGCGTGTGCACAACGCGCATACACTTCTCTCATATAAACGGACGCAGCAGTTCCCATTTTTGCAAACCATACATAATTACAAGGAAAAATATGACTGAAAATGCGCTTCAGGTGTTTGGATCGGTCAGGAGGAACTTTACAGTACAGTCCTCAAAAAGTCTCAGCATTCTTTGTGGCTTGTTGTGTTTTACACATTTCCATGAATCATGGATGTGTTGATGACATAAATGAGGAAATACTAGAGGACTTAAGGAGACGTGATGTTGAACTACGGCAGCATCTGGTCCGGGAGTAATGCGCGATGTGCTCCTGATGGAGCGGGTGGATGGAGATGGAGTGGACAGGACAGGTGCAGGTGGTGCGTTTGGAGGCCCACGCTCCATGGCTGCAGCAATCCTCTCCAGACTTGAGGAGATGCGCCCGAGAGGCCGCAGCAACAGCCACCCGGTCAAGACATTTATTACTTTGCCGCATCCCAGACAGCTCCCGCTGGCATGCACCAGGCAAATCTGCCATCACAATAGCAATCCGCCATGGAACAAGCGCGCCTGCTCTTAAAGGGAATGTGAGATGACGCTCTGATTGGTTATTTTCACGTTACGCCCCAAACCACACCTAGCTACTTCAGACAAACCCCTTTTAGATTTGGGTCGGGCGCAAGAGTCATTTATCCCGCCGGTATAATAGCAACAGCGCCCGAGATCCGCCCACAAAGCTACTTGCGTTTAGCGTTTCACACTTGCGTTTCAGATCGTTAAAATAGGGCCCAATGACTAGAAAAGAACTATGACTAGAAATATTAGTTGTAGTAGTTCATAGTGTAGCAGGGTGTAGCAGGGCACTGCAGGCGTAGCAGGGCATAGCAATTTATCATTTTAACATTAGCAATATAAACCACAAGATTTTCTTAGATTTTAGAAACAACTAAAAATGTGGGTCAATCAAATTGGGTTAATTTTACCATTTTAGCCATTTTTAGAAAACCACTCACAAAAAGACTTGTATTAACCCTGTGTCACTGTTTCATTTTTATTATTAATTATAATGGTAATAATAATAATAATAATAATAATAATAATAATAATAATAATAACTTGTATTTGTATAGCTCCTTTCACAAAATTCAAGGACACAGAATTACTGGAGCTAAATTAAGCTAAGGGAAGTTGTAGGCTGTGGTTAACAGGTGGTGTTTGAGGAGTTTTTTTTAACAGGAATGTAGCATTGCGGATATCTGCAGGGAGGGTGTTCCAGAAGGCTCTGTCTCTGAAGGTATGGAGTCTGATGTGGGGAATGGAGAGCAGGCCAGTGTCTGAGGACCGGATGTTTTGGGGTGGGGTGTATGGATGAAGGAGGTTGGAGAGGTACTGTGTCTGGAGCATGGAGGGATTTGTGGATGAGAAGCAGGATTTTATATTTGATGCGGGATTTGATTGGGAGCCAGTGAAGGTGGATGAGGGTTGGGGTGATGTGCTGCCAGGTCTTGGTGTGGGTGAGGAACCTGGCGGTGGAGTTTTGGACATACTGGAGCCTGTCCAGGGTTTTGCTGGGGACCCTAGACGGGACACCATTGCAGTAGTCCAAACATATTATAATACTGCTGGATTATTTATTCACATTCAAATTTGGTTGCAAACTGAAAAAATTTACTCTAGCTCTATTTTAACTTATACTGTATGTCACTATTTGTTTTTGGATGTTAATAATACAGTATTTATTATTTGTAGTTTTGAATGTTTTAAATATGCACATTGTTTTGTACAACTCACAATACATTTTAAAGTAAAACTTGGGTATGTTGTGTCGAACACATAACCGTATTTTAAACTGGGTAAATAACCTAACAGTAATATAAAGAATAACACATACCCAAGGTTAAAACAACCCATTGGTATTCGATAAAATTAATCCAGTGTTGGGTCAGTGCTAAATTATTCCAAAATGGGTAACCAAGTGATTTTTAGTGAGTAGAAAATCAATTTTTGGTAAGTAATACTGTATGAATGAATTCTGATTTGATTTTGGTTCTGTCTATCATGAACAAAAATTATCGTTTCCATTGTTGTATTCAGTTCTGTTATTTTATAATTTCTAAAATGTTTTGTGATTTGTTAATATATTCTAAAATAATGTGTTTTCTGATTTGTAAAATGTTTTGCTTTCAGAAATGTAAGTTTCTTTTTATTTTTTATTTTATTTGTTGATTTGTTTTTTTTATAATGTTGTGTTCTGTGAATTATTTTGGTGTTTTCTATTTTGTTATTAGTGTGTTTTGCACCTCACCATGGTAGCCCTGCCAATTGACTGATCATCACATTCGTTGTTCTCCAAAGACATAAATCCAACAAGTGCTTTATTACAGAGTTTTAATATACCATCTGTGACAAACATTGCAAACTTTACACAACCAAACCATGAGATTGAAATGCTTGTCTGGTACAGTAGTAACAGGAAATGAGGTAACGAGGGCCTCTCTGGGAGTGCACAGCATGGAGAGCTATGCACTGACCCGTGGCAACCCAGACAGGTCCACTGAACTTTAAAGGTGAATTGGATCAGGGCCCCTGCCCGGCCGCTCAGCCAAAAACCTCCTGATGAGGGCTTAGCGGCGGCAGTGAAAGCAACCTAATGAGTGAGCAGTAATCAACACTATTACCGGGCCTCGCAAGCGCACCCAAGCTTTTGCCCAGCAGGCTGTAATGTCGTTTACAGCCAAACTACAGGCTGATTCACTGTGAGAGTGACTAATCAGGAGAAAGGAATATAGTGAATGTAATGGCTTTAGTAGAAAGCTTTGCCATTTATAGGCCAAAGGAGAAAAAAAGGCTTTGATTAATAAGATGAAGTGGATTTTTCGCCTGAGTCTGTAACCATCTGGGGCTCTACCTAAACTGATTACCTCACTGCATTTCACTGGCTGCAGTCCATCCTGCAACATGTCCCTGGCAATCAAAGAGTAGTGCCAATACAAAAGCCAAGTCAATAGCTAAACCTACAAGTTCACAGTGAAGTAAGACACGTTAAATACTTTTTTTGCAGTTACATATAAAAGATTGAGACTGATTTCAGTAAAAAATAAAAAGTTATTCAATACGATGCTTTTATTTCCAGTGATACACAAATTATACATACTGTAGATAAAAACTGTTCACAGTTTAAGTTTATGAACAAAATCACATTAGCGTTATGGACGTGAAAGAGCATTCTCATTCTCAAAATTGACAGCAAATTCAAGTTAGGAAGATAAGAAATAATAATAATCCAAATAACAATAAAGCCAAAAAGTACCACTTAATATCCTAAGAAAATCTTCAAAAGCTGCAGGAATCAGGGTTTTCCTGGCCACTAGGTAGCAGAAACAACACTGACATATTGAAGTTGATATGGAGAACTTGTTAGCAAACAGTTGTTTATTTACACATCCATCAGTTACAGAGCAACATGATCGTTCATTTGGAGTCGTTTTTGTGTCCACCTGATGAATGTAAGTCCAGTCTTCACTCTCCTTTTAGCTCTACTTTTGGTCTCTACAAACTCCTGAGGGAAATATCTGGCTCTTTAGCCGCTAAATGCTTTACTATGTTCACCAGCTAGTTGCTAACTGTGTTGGCTGTTTGGTTCTGGGCAGGTAGTGGGTTTTTTGGAGAAGTTGTTTGCAGAAAAACAGCTGCTTTACCAGCTACAGCTTGAAACAAAGTGGATGAGAGCGGCGATACTGAACCAATTGTTAAAGGTCCAATATGTAATATTTGTACTGTAATAAATCCAAAAATGACACCAATGCCTCATCAGATTTAAGGAAACATGTTAAACTGAAATACTATCTTTTCTGACAACAATGCTAATTTCAGTATTTTTTCTTTTTGAAATTTACATTCCGAACGGAATTTATGTTTATGTTTTGATCTGTGTGTTGTTATCAACGGCCCAGTTTGACAGGCAGGCCGGGTTGCCAGATATACCTGTAAAATCGTAAACCCAGCACGCTACAGCTGTAACGGTAGTACAGCCATGAAAGCAGCAAACAAACGAACAGGATCAATGGAGATAGATTCTACAAGACATAAAAAAAAGAAAACAGCATGTTTCTAACAGTTGGGTGACCAGAGACGTAACAACCCCCTGGTAAATATTGGAGATGTATTTGAAAGATGGAGACAGCTTAGATCCAATAAGGACGCAGAGTTGGCTTATTTTCTCCTGAACAGGTAAGCATTAGCTTCAGGCTAATTTATCACAACTACTAGGGATGGGCATTTTTTGTCATTTCAACATTTGTGTACTCACATTGAATTATATAGATAGAGTACCCGAGTTGGTTACTCGCAAAAACAATTGAGACATAGCCAGTAAAGTGATCCCGACTGGTCCTGGCTAACGCCGCCATGCTAACCATGCTAACTGTTAATGTTACCGGGAGGACCAGGCAAGCAGCCCATGGCTGTTTACAATGTGTAGCTCAGCGGCTGAAGCCGACAAAGGTGAGTTATTTTAAGCCACGAGAGGGGGGCGGTAAATCGGAAAGAGAGGACTGTGAGTTTGCAGTGTGTTTAGCGATTGTTGCCGTAATTCTAAGCCAATGAAGTGTGTTCCGTCGGCAACGTAGTGGTATTTTTAGCGTTTCGTATTGTAATTCTAAGCCGAGGAAGTGTGCTTGACTGGCGTGTGGAGAGGACAGTGAGGTTGTTGTGTTTTTAGCGGTTCGTACTGTAATTTTAAGCCGAAAAAGTGTGTCTGTCAGTTGGTTACAGAGATCAGCGTGAGCACGGGCTTTTATGACTGTCAATATAGCTAGCATCTACCGTTAGCTACTCCGGTGTGCTGTGGAGTAATGTCTGGCTATGTGAGACTAGCATCTACCGTTAGCTACTCCGCTGTGCTGTGGAGTAACGTCTGGCTATGTGAGACTAGCATCTACCGTTAGCTACTCCGCTGTGCTGTGGAGTAACGTCTGGCTATGTGAGACTAGCATCTAACGTTAGCTACTCCGCTGTGCTGTGGAGTAATGTCTGGCTATGTGAGACTAGCACCTAACGTTAGCTACTCCGCTGTGCTGTGGAGTAATGTCTGGCTATGTGAGACTAGCATCTAACGTTAGCTACTCTGCTGTGCTGTGGAGTAATGTCTGGCTATGTGAGAAAAGCGTCTAGCAACCTTGTTGTGAATGCTGCGGTCTCAGCCTGGCAACCCCCGTGAACTTCGAGTCTGGGCAGGAGGGGATGGGGGAAACGACTCTCCAGTATTTTGAATTGGTAGTGCAGTAACTATTTTAACCGCTAGCTGCCAGTATTACATACAATATTACATATTGCACCTTTAACTAAAACAATGAGCTAAAAGAAGCTAAAACACTGAGCAGCAGAGTTATCGGTGGGTTCCCAACTCAATTATCAGTTATAGTCATTTGATTCACTGTATAATAATATTTGAGCATGGAGGGTCATTGTGGACCCTCGTACTGCATATTGTAACAAAATATTCCTAATTCAAGTTAACATAATTGCTATTTCTGCAGCTTTCAACAACATATCAGTGTCCATACACAACCGCCTCACTCAATGAGATCATAAATTGACAGCTGAACAAGAGTCAGGACATGGGATACAGTAAAAACATTGTTAAAGAAGCTAGTTAGTGAACATTGATTTAAAAATATTTATCACAGAAACAAAATATGGATATAAACTTTAACAGCTTTGAGTGTAACTCATATTGTCACATTTCCCATGCTAAAAAGCCAAAAAACTAGTTGGCCAAACTCAATGTTGTAATATTCTTTGACGAACCTCAAAAGATTCCTAAACACAAACTGCAGCAGCTATAATGTTCTATTATGTGCTATATATTGCTTGCAGGCAGGCAGGTCATGTCGTCTCCAGGCCTCCTGCACCAAACAGAGTTCAAAAGTTTAAACTCGGGCAGGATCTGTTGTAGGGACACTTTAAGCAACTTATGGACTTATGGAGCCGTAATCCTTTGTGTGTAACTGATTTAATGAACAAAGTAAAACAGAGGGTTGATCTTTTAATCCCTCAAATACTAAAAGCTACTTGAAATACTAGTGTGCTACATTTCTTTCCCCTTGATGTTAATCAGGACTGTAAATCCACAGACTTTAGGATTCTGATTCATCAATCTTTTAAAGCCGAATAAAACAAAAGCAAACTGTTGGAGGAGGATCTGTAATATATCAAACTGCATATTTTTAGATGGAATCTCTGTTAAGTGGTGTGTGGGTTGGTTTGTGTGTGTGTGTGTGTGTGTGTGTGCTGGATTCTTCGTCATACGAAAGAGATTGAGTTTCAAAAGGAGATCGGGTCGTTAATTCGCCTGTTTATCTTGATGCCGAGCTCTGGACTAAATTTGAATGTAATATATGATTTTCTCAGACACATTTTATCTCTGCCGTCTTCTCCTTCCACCTCCTCCTCTTCTCCTCAGCTTCACCCCCTGATCCTCCCCCTCCACACACCCTGAAACACACTTATCCCCTCTTCCTTGCCAAATACCTTTGAGTCAAAAAACACCCAATTTTGCTGGTTATCAGTCTAATGCATCATCACTCCCATTTTCACGTTAGCTGAGTTGAAGCTAATCCATATTAATTCGGGCATTCACCATAGCTATGCATTATTAAAAGTTTTACAGGGGCTTTTGAAGCAGTTTGTCATAGTCTACAAAACAAGACATAACTTTGTTTCAAGGCATCACTTTGGATCAGGAGGAAGCGTTGATGCTCTGCAGCTGCTGCAGATGTAATGGACCAAGAAGAGCCGTGCCAGGTCTGGTTTCAAACCGCACTGATGGTTTATGTTGGCCCCCGATCAGGATCCAGAGTTCCCCTCTCAAACTTTTTTTACAGTGCATTATTTTGACTTCTCTCTCAATCCGCACAAATGGGTATTTGTCACAACATTTTACAGCCTGGAAAACATTTATTTGGCAAAAATGTTATGGTATGACAAGTTTGTTTTTTAGTTTACATGTACTGTAATAGCTTCACACCAGTTAAACCTTTAGTTACTTAAAAGCGTATAGTGCCACCTTGTGGTAGAACTCAAGTTTGATTAAACTATTGCAAACACCCACACAATGGTGTTGCAAACATTAGCAAATTTTTTTAAAACACTATGTGGCCAAAAGTATAAGGGCACATACTTACTGTACCTTTAGTCTGGGGTCATTGATTATGGTTTGGGCTAAGCACCTTAGTTCCAAATAAGGGAAATGCTGACATGAAAATGTTGACTGGCCTGCACAGAGCCCTGACCTCAACCCCATTGAACACCTTAAGTGTCTGCACATGCATTTAATGTACAGCACACTGAGTTTACTTGTAATGAAATGTGCTAAATTTCCTTGCCTTTCTCTTGCCTTATAGCCCAACATCAGTGCCCGACTTTTCTAATGCTCTCGTGGCTGAATGAGAGCAAATCCCTGCAGCCAGGTTCTAACATATTGTAGAAACCCTTCCTAGAAGAGTGACCACTGTTAGAGCAGCAGAAAATTGCCCATAGTTTGAGAATGACACATTCAACCATCACATTTGGGTGTGCTGTTTTGGTGTCCACATACTTTTGGCCGTGTAGTGCACATAACAATTCTAGACATTATGTTGGAACTCAATAGTTTAAAAGTACTTACAGCCACAGAAAGATACATGGAAAACATTATCACATTGTTTGAATACATACTAGTTAGTAGTAAAACTGCTATGCAAACAAATTAGTAAAAAATCTAAACTTATTATGTTACATTTATCTTACAGTTGCTTCTACATTCACAGAACACCTAAACATACCTCAGCTTCTCAGTTTGATTTCCTACCTCCTAGGCAGTCATTGGTTGTCATCAGCTGTTCTCATCAGCTGATATCATCTATTTAATAGCTCAGCATCACACCTACATTGTTAGCCTATCATTATGCTGCTGCCTCTGTTTAAACATGATTCTCTCTGCCTTTAGGTTACGCTATTTATATTTGTTCTCTCTGTTGCTGTCAGCTGTCATTTCAGTGCAAATCGTCGCAAATGGCAAAGTGCCCCTCCACCTCCCCATTTCCGCCCGTCCTGCAGATACATCAGCCGCCACCACCACCACCAGAGTCTGGATGACTCCATGCGGGGATTTATCTTGCTGCTGCTGAGGGCAGACACCCCTTGGTTACAAATCTCCCCGTAGAGTCTAAGAGCCCAAAAGACTTTCTGTCAATACATCATTATCACATATATATAATAAACATTCATCTTTACTCATCTCTCCTGATTGAACTTATTATTGCGGTTCACAGGAAACAGTTTGATAAGTTGCAGGTCAAAAGTCAGTCATGAAATCTGGGTCAAATTGGTTGTAAATTTGGTTGAAAAAGAACATTTTTAGGAACCAAGGCCACATTTAACTTATGTATCAGCATTTAAATGAATGTTGACTACTGCACACAATCAAATAGTCATTCAAATGCTGTTGAAACAATGTTAATATGTAAACTAGACTTACAGTTTTTAACCAAATTGAGCCCAGTTTTAACCTAAATGTATAGACTTATTTTAGCCTGCATGTCACCAAATGGATGCTCTCTGGGTTTCCTCAGTCTAAACAGGTGTTTGGTTTTACAGTACATGTTTCCACTCAGTACAGTTTTGCAGCTTCAGTCCCACATTGTTGGTCTCTGTGAGCTGGAGTTACCTCCTCTGGTTACTATGAGGTGTCGACCTCATCATAGTCATCCTCAGATGAAGTGTTTTGGTCGGGGCTCACAGGTGAGTAGATGGGGCCGTCATCTTCATCACCTAATGATCAGACAATAACAAAGATAAGCAAATGTTATGGATCTTACTTTTCTAACATCTGTTTATTGACATTTACCTAAACTCTGCAGGTTTGTTGTTTGTCCGGAGTGAAGTTGATCGTTGCTGTAGAGGAGCTTTGAAGGGTCAAAAACAGATGACTGGCCCGGCCCTGGTTCTGTAATTTGCGAGAACACAGGGAATAAAACTTTATCTATCTTGTGAAAACTTTTTGAGACAGTTTCAGGTTTGCTTTCGTCTTTCATATCCTCCTACCTCTGAATCACGCGTGTTTTTATCTTGACTCAAAGCTGCAAACACCCACAGAGTACAAAAAGTATTGATGATGCTTGTTTTTAAAAAGCTAAACCCTCCCCAGCGTGACTATCATTTTCTTTGGAAAGAAAAAAGCTGCAACACCCTCTCACAGTATCTCAAAACAATATGACAGTATTACTACAAGTTTCACCAATTATTACTGATATAATATTACTACTAAGGAAGGAGTTGATGGTGGATTAAAATCTAAATCTTAAAGAAATAGTTTAGGTAATTCCCTTTCTTGCCATAAATCACACAAGAAGACTGATACCACTCTCATATCTATATGGCAAATATGAAGCTACAGTTAGTAGCCAGTTAGCTCAGCTTAGCATATAGCTTATAGTAATTATTCCTTAATATTAATAGTATGCAGAAAATTACTGTTTAAAACAGCTGCCAATACACACATTATTAGTGGAATTGTGAAATGTATAGCAAATATAACACTAATACGTACACTAATGAACAAAGTAAAATGTCACTTTGTGCATTTTTATGGTAACTTTACAACAAGGTACTGGTTAAAGGGAAGCAGGTGAATGTATATGACTGACCAGGAGTGACCATGGCGTAGCCGTTGTTTGTGTTTTCGTAGCATTCCCCAGAGGAGGTACTGGAGGAATCAAATGAGTCCACTGAGATCTTTGACACTCTGGCATATTGAGCCTCTTCAGGGCCGCCATTATAGCTTATGAAGGCTCCCGTCACTTCATTTGTGGCTTCAGGGGCTGGAAAATGAAAATTACGATACAATATTTAGGACAAAGAATAGTTTAAAAAATAAAAAATAAATGAATTATCTCTTGTAAAAGGGATGATGTAACTCTATGGTTCAAACATCCGGGAGTTTAAAACAGAAAAAAGTTTCAAATGTTTGCTGCAAGCAAATGTTATGATTGGTTATGCAAACCAGGACTTGACTGTGCATTACTGTTTTTTTAGGTATAATACTAGGTATTATTGTAACTCACACTGCACTGTAACTTTTATTCTTGTATTTCATATCTGTCTCATTCTATTTTAACAGTTTTTATATTTCTAATTGTTTTTGACTGCTCTTTAATGTTTTATGTAAAGCACTTTGAATTGCCTTGTTGCTGAAATGTGCTATACAAATAAAGCTGCCTTGCCTTGCCTCTACTATAATTAAATCACAACAAAATTTGTGTCTTTTGTTTTTCTTTTGTTTTTTTTCGAGTGTGTGATGTGCAGCTTGTTGTTTATGACAGAATAGAACCAAAACAAATCAAATCAATGTAAATCAAAATATTTCCTTGTTGAATAAAGCTTAAATGTAACTTAAAATAAATGATATTATGTGAAGATATTTATGTATCCAAACACTCCTACAGTGATAAATGTGTTCAGAAAGTCCAATTAAAACTCTGTCGATGTTTGTTTAATATCGTGTGTATTTGAGATCTGCAAAGTGTAACGTCTTTGTGACAGCTTTGCAAACTAACAGTGACTCACCTTCCTCAAAGAGGCTGTCAAGACCCGAGGGCCTCACCAAAGGGTTCACGTCTGTTCTGTACCTCTGAGAATCTGAGAATTTGTTTTAATCACAAACCATCCTGCAAACATTCACTGCAAACAGCATTGATCTGCAGTGCACAGACTGCACATACAAGCATGGCATCAACCGCAAAATGCAGCAACACAGCGAGAGAACATCTCAAGAGGCAAAGACTGAGAAACACAGAAATGAATACAAATGGAAATGAAAATAAAAGAACATAGCTCACTCCGAAAGGTTGTTAAAGTGACAGACGGGTCATTGCTTGGCTCATACTGCTCATAGTCTGTATCTACTGACGTGCTGTCAACACTACTAAGCTGGGTCCAAAGATACCTGGGATTGGAGGGGACTTTTTCAGACAAACACAAAAAAATGAAACAACTTGATGAGATGACCATATGCCTTGTACATGCAACTTTCTCACTACTGTGCACGTAGAGTATATAAATAGATATATATTTGTAAGGTATAAAGAAAGAAAAGACTAAGTTGTGTTAGTATCCAAGGTATTCAATTCTGCTCACAGATTTGTATTTATTTATGATATTCTTAGACATCTTCAGCCACTGACCTTCTGTCTGCACTGGGTTGGGAGTGTTGGGCGTGATCTTGATGAGGTCAACGGCGTCTTGGTAGCTATTGTGATGATAATCAGAGGGAGGTCGTGGCCTGGTGCGAGTCTGCTGGAGCAAGAACGCTGTGGGAACAATTATCAAGATATAGATAATTATTGTCTTTAACTGCCTGGAGTGTCTACTGTTTAAAGGTTTTTTTCATAGAAATAGAGTAAGATGTAGCTATATACTACAGAAATGGGATTAAATATACACTGTGCTTTGAAAAACTGGAATATGGTTGGAAATGTGTCAGGAAGTGAGATGTCAAGTGAAATGGAGACTGTGTTGATATGTAGTTTGTTGTTGAGATTATAGATCCTCTCACACAAGACACATAAACATACTGCGCTTTGAATAATATTTTGTCTGATGTGTTTTTTCTAAAGTCTAATTACCTTGTTAAGAATTCTTAAAATGCTTCTTCCTCATTTAAAAACCCAGACACTATGAATATGCAAAAATTGTTAAATATATATACAAATATTAAGAAAAAATATTTTTTTTTTTAAATATTAAGAAATTCTGACTTGGACTTTTTTTTAAGAAAAAAACTCTTCTACCAACCTGGTGAAGGAAATTAAAGCAAAAAACATTTGTAGAGATATATTGACGAAATGTTGCACAACCTGTTTTTCATTTACTTTAATCTCACAAGTAGCACACAGTATCTGGACCTGAAGTCACATAATAATCAAAACCAGAATATGATGATTCAGTTCACATCTGATGGCAAAAGCACACCTTAGTCTTCTAGGGCTGCTTATAAATGTAGAGCTACTAAAATCACAAATTGTTTTGGGATTTCTGTCCAGATAAAGTAGTGAGACTGTAGTGCAGACCGAATGCAAAACCAACCGTGTCTTTTTCTATAATGGCAGCAGACCACTGAGTATGTAATGAGAACCACGATGAGAAGAAGAGCCAGAGCGATGGTGCTGAGAAGCTCTGGAGATGGTAAGGGGAAGCCTTTAGCACGATTGACAGAGGTTGCACCTTTTGGGATTGACAAAATGGAAAAAATACACATCATTGTCATAATTTCTGATAGTTCAAGACTCTGTGTTTGTTTGAAGGCCTTTATGTGTATTTTAAATACTGCAACTCTTAAATAGGTGAAAGCATTTTAAAAATAATATTTATAAACATAATGTGATAAATGGCTTTTTTGAAGTAAATGTTTAAGTATTTACCAGTTGTCCAACTGGTCATTACAGTTGCATTATCTGTGGTGGCTGTTATGACTGCAGGAAACCCGAGGGAACCTGCACGACAAAAATATTTCAAGTTCAACACAGTCTGGATGTCAGATGCAATTATTCACCTGTTTTATCTATAAAAGCAGAATTAGCTCAACATGAATTTCATATTTCTACATATGTATAATATAATAATATATGATTATGTTAATACTGAACAGCTAGCCAGAAAATACTAAACACGCTGTTGATATTTTTGTTTTGGGGATTTCATCAACCTGGGGGTAGTTTACATTTTACAGTTCTACTGTAACATACAAAGGTTTGGTATTTCATTGGGCAAGTTATTACTAAATTAGACTACATTGGCCAACCAAAATGTACATACATTACCAAATATTTATTTATTGACAAAAAAGTCAAATAATGACATGAGAATATATATTTTTTAATGAACTGTATTAAACGAATAAAATACAGGTTCATAGCTACTTTTGATTCCTGCTCTGTATAATTTATAAAGTTAAAATAATGTGATACATTTAATAATTCAGCTAAACCTGTCATTTTCTCATATGCTGCTCCCTCTGTTATACTGTTTCTCAGCCAAGTCATTGCCAAGTCCCCTACCTACAGTATATTGTTGTTGTTATTAACGTATTTCATGAACAAACACTTGGTCACTTGCCATTACAGATGACGCCAGATGCTTTTGAGGAGCTGCACAGATGTGGTTTGTTGATAAACTCATTGCACTGCCACAGACTCAGCACGTTTGGTTTGCATAAATAGAACCACAGTGTCCCGTTGTTGTGGGTGAGATAAGGAAGAAACTGGGAGTATTTCAGCGGCTCAGCACCACACTGCAGCATGGAGCACACCATGGAGGCCATGTCTTTATTCCAGCAGTTATCACACACCGTACCCCAGCTGCCATTACGGTGGACCTCCACTTTACCAGAGCAGCGGTCCAGACCTCCAGTCAGTCTGACTGCTCTCATCTCTGCACAAAGAAAATACAAACTGTGAAACTTTTAAATGAAAATAAATATGACATTATCTGCTGTATTAATGTTGAGTAAATTATTATATATATAGTTTTTTATGATATCGCCATAGAGGAAACATTGAAATTACGTCCTTGATATTAATGCTTTGGGGATTTACATTTTACATTTTACAGTTCTAAGTTTTATATGTGCAAATTATTAAATTTGACTTTATGTTAAATAGCATTTATTTTTCCAAATTTTTTTATACAGAGGTTGGTGTGCATTGGCGGGACTTGGACTCATGACCTTAGCTAGTTAGCCACACTAGATGGCTGTGGGATGGAAATGGGGTGGAAATGTTGTTCTGTTTGGGTCTGGGTCTTTGTTCCAGATTGAAATATCTCAACAACAACTGGATGGATTGCCATAAAACTCTGTTCAGACATTCATGTTCCCCAGAGGATGAATCCCACTGACTTTGTTCATCACTTAACTTTTCCTCTAGGACCACCATAAGGTTAACAATTGCGGTTTTCAGTTCACATCCCCCATCGGAATAATTATTCACTTTGGTGATCCCTTAAGTTAGTATCTAGTGCCCCCATCAGGTCAAGATTATACATTTCTATTAATATAATGTTACACCATATTACATATAATTATAATTACATTAAATATAATATGCCCAAAATACCTGCAAAACTAATATCAGCCCAGCCGTTACTTTGTGTTTAGTGCTAATTAGAAAGTATTAGCATATGCTAACTATCTACACTGACGGTGAACATGAAACACATTACACCTGCTTAACATTAGCATGCTAAAAATGTCACTGTGAGCATGCTAGCATGCTAAAGTTAGCATTTTGCTCAAAGCACATCTGTGCTCAAGTACAGCCTCGAGCTGCTTGCATGGCTGTAGACCCTTGTTTTTGTCAAGCTTTGAACTTGTTTTAGACAAAACAAAATAAAGTTTCCTTTTCTTTTTTTGACAAGTTTTACTATCTCTAATTCTTTCACGCTCAACTTTCTCATTATCTTTTGTCTGTTTCTGTTATTAGGAGAAATTTAAGGGAAACTATTTTTCTGTGTGTATGAATTTGTGCTGTGACCTGAGCATACGACCCCAGCGTCCTCTTTGTGTCCGCAGTCGGGCTCGTCCTGTGCGGCCTGACAGGCCCACAGGTTCTCCTCTCCGCCGGTACAGTTCAGCTCGTCCAGGTGGATGGGTCCTCTGCCCGGGGGGAACAAGCCGCCCTGTCCCGTCACACTGAGGGCGTAACCGCAGCCGAGCTGGGCGCACACCACGTCGGCATCCCGCAGGTCCCACCGGTCGTCACACACGGTGCCCCAGCTCCCTTTTCTCCACAGCTCTACCCGTCCGGCACAGCGGTCTGACCCTCCTGCCAGCCGCACAGCCTGGTGGCCTGCAGGACATCATGATATGTGGTCAATTTTTGGCACTGTTCGGTTCATTATACAGTATAAATAATTTGGATGTTTAACAATCTTTGTTGCACACTGCACAGTGACTTTTCAGTTAGAGAAAGGGTTTGCCTTTTTTGTTTATGTTGGTGCACTTTAATTAAATACAATAAATATATATTTTTAAAATATATTTACAGTTCGCAGTTATTTTGTTTTAAATGGAAGGGGGGGAAAAATCGAATCGAATCGTAAATCGAGTTTTTTATAAAAAAATCGCCCAGCTCTACTGAAGTCAGGACTGCAATTGGTTCATTGGCTGGCCAATTCCCATGATGAATGGCAGTAAATAGAGTTGTGTTAAAATTTGCTGAAAAGTTTGCAGTTTATTCAAAATACAAATGTAACTTTATGAATTCCGTTTATTAAACGTGTGTTTAGAATGTAGTGTTTTGTTGCCTGGTAATTGTCATTGTTGTGCTGGTTTACATTTGTAACCACTATTTAAGTGACTGTTACGTTTGATGAGAAGAGGTGGAGTATTTTGGTGTTAGACGTTGAGCAGTAATAGGCTTCCTTCAGCCATTAGCCTGTGGCGTGTCACTTCACTAGCGGCCATTTTACGTCAAGTGATGCCAGATCAGAAGAGAGGCCACTATTTCACACGGGGCCCTGCGGCAGCCCCACCCAAGCACCCACGCTAACTCCGCTATGAATGTGGTTATGTTATTTTAACTTGAAACTGTGAGTTGAAATAAAGCAGAAAGGTATGTCTGTTATACTAGGCAAGGAAGGTTTCTTGCATTATTAAAGAAAATAAATGATTTTTTTTAACTTAGAGTATGAAGTTAAACCAAGTAATACAAAGTTAAATCAACTAAAAGAACAACTTTAACAAAACTAGAACACTGTAGTTACATCAACCTCATTAACTTTAATTTCTAAGTTGAAACAAAGGCAGTCTTCAAGTTGAGTGAACTTCGATTTTCAAGGCAGCAGGTGTACTTTCATTTCCAAGTTAAACTAACATGAAATTTATTACAGTGTATAAGTACACTTATCTCTCTTGCAGTGGTAAAAGAAGTACTCAGCTTTTTAAAGAACAAAAAACCAAGTAGCAATACTACAATGTAAAAAATAATGTGTTACAAATAAAAGTCATGCATTCAGTACATCGAAAAAGCCTATAGTATATAGAGATGTAATCAGGGGTGTCTTAAGCATCACTAATGTTGCAGCTGGTAAAGGTGGGGGTAATTTTGTATTTTTTATTGTACTGTTGGGTAGTTTAATACATATTAATACCTCATAATGTATTAGTTGATTTAGATGTATTAATAATCTGAATCTGTAATTTATGTTTTTTTAATAAATGTAGTGGAGTTAAAAAGTACAAAATGTAGTGGAGTAGAAATAGCATAAAATGGAAATACTCTGGTAAAGTACCTCAAAATTGTACAAAAGTACAGTACTTGAGTAAATGTACTTTCTTACTGTTCTATTATATGAGGAGCCGCTATCTGTTTGTCTTAGTCATTGCTATTGAGTCTGCCGTGTTATACAGTCTACTTTGTTTCTTATTGTGTTTTGTTTGTTAAAAAGAAATAAAACTAAAAAAATATATAAATAAAATATGCAATAATAGAGAAAGATTGTGGATTAGAAAACTTAAAAAAATATATACTTTATAGGCCCATACAGCTGAATTTACAAGTAATTAACAATACTTTGATAAGGGAAATAAAAACAGGATTTCTTTGAATCCCAATCCTATCATCAGTAGAAGACATATTGGAGACAACCTTACCACAAACAGCTTCAGCAATCACAGTGCAGTTACCTCCCGCACTCTGTGAACAGTTCTGCAAACGGCCATCTTGGTACACACAGTCATGAAAGCAGGTGGTAGGCCTATTGGGAGGTGAGCTGGTTTTATTCACATGATAGACGCTGCCACAGTCGAGATCCTGACACATCTGTTCAACCAACATATTTGTAAATTCTGCTGGTAAAGCCACCACATCACTGCTCCTGTTTCCAGGCATCCTGAGCGTGAAGCTGCATTTACCAGAGAGTTTGTGGACGTATGGTTCACCTGAGGACACATAGAAACAGAAAAGGATTTATGTGGTGATTATTCCCAGACCTGCAATTCCAGTGAAACTTAAAAGCAATAGTATCAATTCCTGTTCACTGATTCTTGTCACGATCTCAATACTTTCTGACTTCTCTCCCCTGTCTGTGTTTTACTAAAGTAAATCTTTAAAATGTGCCACAGATATATAGTTTCAGTTTTTTTTAAGCTCAGTTATTTCCCAAAACAGCTGGGCACTATAGCTTCTAGCAAACGTTACTCAAACAGAAGGAAATAGTGCATTTGAACTATTTTCTATTGCGGACTGATACACATTTGGAAATCTAGTGAGTATTTACAGCACCAGGACTTTGCATGTGGGATTGAGACTAAATAAACTAGTGATCATGTTGTTACTTTCACACATCTATACAGGCCAGCCAACAAACCACACCAAGCACATCTAACCACATTTGATCTAGTGTTACTCGCTTCAAGAGTAACAACTTTTTTATTGATTTGTGTGTTTAAGCACATGAATCAGAGCAGTGTGGGTGAAAGGAGACCACCTCATCAATACATTATCTGCTATGTTAAATCCTCCATATGTAAAACATGTATATTCTGCCAGAAGATAAAATATTTGCCTCTGACTGCTTTTAAAAACAAATTTGTCTTTTCCTGTGTATGACTGAGATGTTTCTGGGACAAAACTGCCTTACTGAGGGTGCAGTTGAGCAAAAAGCCACCCAGAACCAAATGGCAAAGGTTGCACCAGAGTCTGTGTGGGAGAATGCTTTGCTATCTCACCGTTTGATTTGCACCTGCAAAATTCACAGAGATGTGTTTATAAGCAGGTCACCCCACATCCTGTTACAATAAAAGCAAGGATATTTATACGTTCCCTACATATATTTATACGTTTCCTGCATAAAGGAACATTTATTCTGGTTCTGGACAGAAAGTAGTGTAGCATATCTGGTATTACTGTGTGTTTGTGTAAAAGAGAGAGAGACAGATTATCTTCCTGAATAATACATACATTTGCACTGCAGAAAATGTAACTTACTGTTGAGTTCCTTTTGTATTCTCCCTCTTGTATTATTTCCTTCTGCTCTCCTCTGGACATCAGTTGGGTATGTTTGAGTGGATGAGTTTTGCCAAGCTGAAATGAAGATGGGGGAAAAAACTCATTACTGTCACTATCAGGAACAGTGCACCATCAAGTGGATACGACCTACTTATTAACACACCACTTCAAACTCATACCACAGGACTTTTGAAGAGTAACCAAATGTCTGACATTTTCGTCAGCACTTGGATGGAGTGCAGTGTGGGTGTGTAGATCAGAGACCACACGATTAACTTATTTAGTCATCCACATTCTACACTTCACATATACACGTATTTATCTTAATGTTTTATACTCCTATGTGACTGAATCAGCCAAAACAAACGATTAAAATGATTCAAATATTTATTTGTCACACATGGTCGCAAGCTACTAATGTTGTGCTAAAAGATTAGTGTTGAAGATGAGGATTAGAAAAATGAATTTAAAAAATTTAAGATTAAAAATTAAATATAAAACATTGAAATGTACACAAATGTGCATTATCTGCTTTTCATCCAGAATTATATTTCTCTATTTTCATCTACAGGATTACTTTTAACCTCTACACCATCTAATTACATTTGAATTTTCTTCAAGATATCTTTCTTTGAGGAAAATATTTATTTTCCAAATAAAAATGATGCACTCATAAACCTCAGACCTACAAAACAGAAACAAGAGCAAATATAACTGGACCAAAGGCCACTTTAGATTTATGTAAAATAATACGTTGAATAAGGTTTAGCCAACTTCAGGATCCATAAATTTGTTGTGATACTTACTCCTCTTTTGATTAATAGCACATAGGAATAGTAAAATATAAGACAATACCAGATTCTACCATTTCCCTTCACTGACAACAACAATTTAACATCAACTTCCAGTTCTTCAAAATTTCAGAACGTAGTTCATGTGCTGCACTTTACAGCGTTAAATATAGTTACAACCGGTGTCAATAAAGCCATAATAAAGTCCATAACTTACAGCAGAATCAATATTTTGTAAACATATTTAAGATATTAAGTTTATATATAAAACAATATACATTACCATGACAAAGACAGCTCAGTTGGACAATTAAAATGCATTTCACCAGCTTCATGTTGTAAAAAACAGCCTCTATTGTCTCTAATCTGTGTAACTGTGTAATTTAGAACATGTATTGTCTGTATGCACTAAGTGTGGCTTCCTCTCTTGTTCTATCTCTATGACAGAACTTCCCATTTACCACAACGCATCATGACAGGAAGCGAAACCTGTGCTTTTGTTTTTTTTCAGTTTATACTGATACATGTACGGTAACTCACAAAAGTGAGTACACCCTTCACATTTTTGTAAATATTTCATTATATCTTTTAATTGGACAACACTGAAGAAATTACACTTTGCAGTGTATTAAGTGTACAGCTTGTATAACAGTGTAAATGTGCAGTCCCCTCAAAATAACTCAACATACAGCCATTAATGTCTAAACCGCTGGCAACAAAAGTCAGTACACCCCTATCTTAAATTCCCATAGAGATTGGAATGGTGTTAGCCTAATAGCTGGTTTGATTTGCATTGAGAGATGATTTTAGGGAAAGTACCCCATACCAATCTCTAGGTATGGTGAAGGGCATGTGATGATGTGGGGCTATTTTAATTCCAAAGGCCAAGGGAACTTTATCAGGATGCATAGTATCCTGGATCCATGAAATAACTGGCCTTTAAAAATAAAAATCTGCCTCTATGGGAATTTAACATAGGGGTGTACTGACTTTTGTTGCCAGCGGTTTAGACATTAATGGCTGTGTGTTGAGTTATACAAGCTGTACATTTAATACTTTACATTGTAGCAACATGTAATTTCTTCAGTGTTGTCCCATTAAAAGATATAATGAAATATTTACTAAAATGTGAGGGGTGTACTCACTTTTGTGAGATACTGTACATGTATGATGGTGAAACTCATCAGAGTAATTTTGTATTAATAATTACCTCATTTTGTCTTTGATATGGACATTACATTAGACTTGTAGTTATCATGGACAAAATAGCAATGTATTAAATTAACAACATGTAGACCTAACTGAAGGTCTAAAACGGTTAATAAATTCAAGTCATATAGTATCATAATGTATGCTGCCGAGCATTACAATGCCATTCAATTGCTGCTGTTATATTGAGATTAAAGTAGGGCATTTATAGTTATAATTATGTTAAAATTACCAAATTATTTATAGTGCACACATGGTTTGTAAGGTATGAAGAATGTTACACAAAATAAATTGAATATAATGCTAAATATTTAAGATAATAATAATAAAATAAATGTGATGTCATGTTAAGAGTCATGCAATCATAAGATATAAGTAAAATAAATAGTTTGACTTAAGCTAGGGTGACCAGATTTCCTGGAGCTAAAACCGGGACACTTTGCGCGTCACCGTAGTGTGTTTGTGCACGCTCACGCTTTTTAACGTGAACATGTGCCAGCCCTGTTCAGACACAGACACAGACAGTAACTTCATTATTTTGATCCTAGGCTCCTCGTCTAACAATAGTGTTTTTCCTGTGAAATTAACAAAATTGTAGTAACAGCCTTTTTCAGTTTAGTGTGAGATTTATGTTGAGATTTTTTCTAAAAAAGATTTTTTTAAGTGTTATTTATTCCAATAACAGCAAAGTAATTAAAATGATTTATTGAAAATTTTGAGCATTAAACACTTAATTTCCTGCATTCTGGTGAATTTTTATGCACCTATTTCTACCTTTTTCTGAATCAATGTATGCTGCAAATATCTTTATTTAAAGAGAAACAGATTACAATCCAAATATAAAAACATAATGGAATATATTGCAGTAAGGCTGTCAGGCATTCTGTATTGCTTTCAACTATTTATTCTCCTTTGGATGGACTTTTCTAATTATATCTGAGTAAGCACACATGTAGCCTATAGGCATCATTTACTCTTACCTCCTGTTTTGCATCTTTTGTTGGTTAAGTAACCTCCTTAATGTGCATATGACAATTATTCACCTCAATGATACATTCATTCATTTTAATTTATTAATAAACCCCTGGACTGTAATATTTCAGATGTTTGAGCAAGATTTACTGCTCTTGTCCAAAACTTTGTGCACATTCAAAGTATATAAACACAGTAGTGTTCTCTGTGATTTGGAGGAGTCGTGATATTTTGAGAAAAATAAAGTGATAATACAAGAATAAAATCACAAGCTATATTTCAGAAAATAATCTATACCTGCACCATAGTCTGCTGTGCATTACGTGATTGCTCTGCTGATACGGTAGATCTCAGACCTTCTGACAGACACAGAGCCCCGTTTGGGTCTCTGGTCTCTGAATGAGACAAATTGTTTAGTTATGGAAGTGGCTGTACGCTGCTCTACGTCGGAGGTGGAAACCCGAAACTAAAGAATACACGGAGCACAAACGCAACACATCTGCCGCAGCATGTCCACAGCTGAGCGCATCCATGAACCTGAAGCTGCGCTGCATTTTACAGAGAGAGTGGACACTAAGAGACCCACAGGTCTGCTTCAGAGCTCCGTGTGGTTGAGTCTGAACCGTAGACTGGAAACGTCACGTCACGGGAACTTCAAACTAAATCATTAGTATTGCGCTCCCAAACTTTGTGTTGATGGCATCACTGTATTAGACTGATTTGGCTACGATTACAGCATGGTCGGACCCCGCACGTAGCTGCCCGTTCTATTCGCCTCGGAAAAATAAATGGACAAAGTTACATTCGGGTCTACACTCAAAACATTCGGGGCTGAAGACACGGCAAAATCGGCTGACGCCGCTCCTGGTGTAAACCGGGACATTTAAGCGTCCCGACAGGCTTTTGTCGGGACTCGGGACAAGCAATTAAAAATCGGGACTGTCTCTGGTCACCCTAACTTAAGCTACAAAAGGGTCTCACATACTGTCAAGCACGACTTAAAACTTAATTTTACCAGAGGAGGGCGACATTAGGCTACTTCTGCGTTGGTGCACGTTTCAGCCCAAATGTTCAGTATTGTCTTAGTAAAACCTGATATTGACTAGGCGTTAACGGATTTGTTAGGGCCCAAGCACCGACCGCGTCGTTCCCCGAAGGCCCTATTGAAATCGATAGGATTATCATTAGGTCCCGAGCACGAACTATCTGAGGCGAGCTCTAACTGACAGCTCTGACAGCTGCCTGCTTTGTTTACATCATGGTCGAGGAGCACGCGCTCAACTTAACTCGCTCTCCTATTGGCTGTCTGGTTCTATAGCTCCGCCCACCACTGTCTATCCGGAAATACTACTGTAAGAATGACGAAGTTAATTTAAGATTTATGTCATTTTTAGACCTTTCTATAACAATTAAGCCTCAGAAATACTAACAACAAACATCTGATTTTAGTAAAGACCATTCAGCAAAAATGACTGTATCGCTATTTAGGTTAGCTAGAACAAACTCGATCCATGGAAACGTTAAGGTGATCGAAAGTAAAACAAAGGGAATAAATAAAACAACGGGAACGCATCGAGCAAACTAAGGTTACTCGTCTTTTAGCTAGTTAAATGCATTGACATATATAAAAGGTTAAATGTTAACCTTTTCTAACCTCCGGTTGGGAGTATTTATACACATGCGCAATGTGCCGCAAATGCTAATTTGTTGGCGCGAGCGCCAACTGGAAACAAGTTTAATTTGGGCTCGGAACCAGGGAGGGTAAGCTGCAAACATTAGTGCTCCCGTACAGTTAGCTAGCTTGTGTCTTTAGCTAAGTAGTTTACTTTTGCAGTCCTGAATCATTCCCAAGTAAGTCAGGTGGAGGTGTGTAGTCTTGTGCTCCAACTGCAGCAGCAGTTTGTTTGTTATTTTGCTGATATGTTTGTAAACGCGGTCGATGTCGAGCTTGTGGTGTTTGAGTTTTAGCAAGCTAGCGTCAAAGTTAGCTAACACTAGCTAGATAAAGTGGTTTGTTTGACAGCAATGACTGTTTTATGTACTTCTGGAGAAGGCAGAGTTTGCAGCTTTTGAGTTGTTGTACTCTGTTCCTTGTTCGGTCACCTGATGATAATGCATCTCTGAATCGTGATTAAACTAACCGCTATATGACACAGAAATGATATTAGAAACCATAACGGTTTGAAAGTTTAATACTTGGTGATCGTATGGTTTTCGGTTAACGTTAGTGTTGAATTCAAACTATTTTATCAGTGGTATTTGGCTCAAAATGTCCTCCCTGTGCCTTGGTGTTGTTACAGCAGTTGTAGCATTTGGGGAGGATGAGGGGGCTTTCACTGCAGGTCTCTTTGTGCTGTTCACGGTCGTTTTGTCTCATGCAACTGCAGGATCGTTATGCCATAAAGTTAGGCTATATCGTGATATAGCTAGATTAAAGTTTAAGCAGAAACGTCTTGTTTCGCGGGCGGTGGCTGCAGAGTGTGGGTCATTTTACCTTACGCGCCCATTAATAATGTTGGCGCGTATGATAAGCTCTAATTCCTGAAACGATGTGTGTTTATCGGTCTTGGTTTTGAATGGAAGTATGTTTTGTGCAAGATAGCTACAGCTGGTTGTTACCCGTTTCCACCTGAGGGCTAACGTTTTGGTTTTGTTTGTTGACAAACACTAAATATCTTCTAAATTGTTTTGTTTGTTTTTTTACAGACGGAAGCAGTTACAACCATGTCTAGACAAAGGTAATGACCTCTTTTGTTGCTATATGAATTATTACTGTATCTTGATTTGTTGTTGCTCCTTTTGTCAAATCTCAAACTCCATGTTGAGTTCAGTTTGATTCTTTTTATTTTTTTGCAGTGGTCGCCTGCTGAAAAGATTTGAAAATGCTCCAGGGCCCAAAGGCAAAGCAACTAAGGTGACAAACCATTCATTTAGGAGGTTACAGTACAGCTTTAATCAGCGATTTTTATATATAGACAATCATTTACTAGCTAGATGGTCTGACCTACAACTTATAAAATCTTTTCTTTTCAGCAAAGCAACAGAAAAAAGATTCA
This sequence comes from Perca flavescens, assembly GCF_004354835.1. Lineage (NCBI taxonomy): Eukaryota > Metazoa > Chordata > Actinopteri > Perciformes > Percidae > Perca > Perca flavescens. The sequence goes on along the minus strand of NC_041344.1, from coordinate 10,137,459 downwards.
GCCTCTGTCAAAGCTGCAGTGTGAGCAGGTATGTCCCTTTCTTATCTTCATTAGGTCACATCATTAGATTCAACTTTATGGTCTTTATACAGAGTTCAGTGCTGAAAGAAATCCAGTTCAGCAACGAATCAAATGTGCAAAAAGCAGTCATGTACAGAGTATACAGTACACAGAATATACTTTATTTAATCGGGAAATCACATTGAGATCAAGATCTCATTTGCAAGTGAGACCTGAGTACAAAGGGAAATATCAAACAAAAATACAATCAAAATAAAAAAGCTTTCAATATCAAGACAATTAGACCGCAGTCTGCAGGCATAATTGGGGAAAAATATATAAAATGATCTCATACAAATAAGTTAAGAATGAAAATAACAGGGGTATGAGTACAGTAAATACAGTATGAGCATAGTAATCAGTGCAGGTATAAGTATAAAACAGTGTAAGGGTGTACAAAAATACTACAGTATACTGTTATATACAGAATAAACAGCTGGGGGTATGATATGAATATGGGGTATATGCTATAGATCTGATGTGTACATTGAGACAGTGGTATAAATATGAATACTCTTTTAGGACAGTAGTATTATGTGAGAGTGTAGCCAAGTCCCTCGATGACTAAATAAACCAGTGCACTTTAAGTAAAATATGGAGCAAAGTGTACCATCAGAAATTTGTAGAACCAAAATAATAGTCAAAGAATAATGTCACAAAGAGCCAAAGCCCTCTAACCCACCACCCCCAAAACCCCAACTTGTCATCTCATTGAGCTGTATGGCCACCCCTCAGGTCAAGAGAAAGCTAAAAAACATGTCCCTCATTTTCAAGTTTTTAAAATCAACACAACAGAAATATCCTGTCCTGTTAAAAGCTCTTAGTTTACAAACACATATGTTGCATTAAGTTCTCCTTTCCATTTCAGAACCAGCTGGTACTTGAAGGAGCTGCCAAGCCTTGTATTCTCGAGACTTCTGAGAAGGGAGTCGGGGTCGACTGTGATGCAGTTCTCACATCCCCATCGTCCTTGATCCGGCCGTCACCTTTGCCTCATCTTGGGTGATTGTCAATTATTATTCTTGTGGATATCCTCTGCCAGACAGTTTTAATATAGTCATCCAAAACCCAAATGTATTCAATTTACTGTAATTAAGACCAAGAAAAACACCAGAATTCTCACATTTTGAAAAGTTGAACAATTAAATGGTCAAAAATAGTTGCTGATTAATTTCCATCTGATTGATTATTGACTAATTGTTGCAGCTATTTGTCTGCATGTTACAGATGGGGATCTCCTGAAGATGTGTGGTTGAAGATGGTCGGCAGGGAGCAGAATTACAGACACAGCAAGAGCTTCATGCAGAAACACCCGACAATACAACCCAGAATGAGATCCATTCTCCTCGACTGGTTAATCGAGGTGCGTCTTCAACTGCATCTCATTGAAGAAATATATGTTTCATTCAGACATTCATCTTTGCTTTTCAGTTTAACATCTTTGAGATTTATGTGTATTGTTGATTACTTTACAACATTGTGTGTGGTGTAGTAGCAGTTTAAAATCCTTTCAGGGTCACAATGTTGTAAATGCATGAATAGCAATGTACTAACTTCTAACCAAATTAGCTGTATTTCCTGTTTAACCTATATTCATCTATGAGGTTTTACGTAATTGGCACAAGCCCGATAGTTTACCAACTATTTTCTTTGTCATTGATTTAACCAGGTGAGTGAGGCCTATACTCTTCACCGGCAGACGTTCTATTTGGCTCAGGACTACTTTGACCGGTTCATGTTAACGCAGAACAACATTGAAAAGGGCATGCTGCAGCTCATCGGGATAACTTGTCTTTTTATTGCAGCTAAGATGGAGGTAAGGAACAAAGGGATGGATCAGGTCTCATTTTTCCCAAATCATTCAAACTAAAGTGTGCAGCACTGTGAGAACCCAACTTGCACTTAAACATGTCTTAACATACTTTAATTTGTGCCTATTTGGTGCAAAATGCCCAGCAGCCAGTTGAGAAACCTTTTTATATTTGGGTGTTTAACAAGCTCATTGGTCCGGAGGTATTTAATTTGCTTGATGGCAGCAGTGCACACAGTCCCATTTCTAATGGATATGGCGCTACATTCTTTCCTTGTAGGAAGCATCTCCTCCAAAGCTCTCACAGATGGCCTATATGACTGCGGGAACCTACTATGAAGAAGAGATCATTCAAATGGAGATAATAATTTTGAAGGTAATGTTACAGTACAAGTGTGGCCATGTTTTGACTCCTTATTCTTAATAAATAATCAATAAGAAGGCTTTGATTTTCACATAATTCTACTTTTACATATGTTGTACAGGCATTGCATTGGAACCTTTGTCCTGAAACAGCCGTGTCTTGGCTGAAGCTTTACTTCCAGATGGCATCGATGAACAGCGACTCTGACCTGCTGCAGCCACAGTTTCCGCAGGAGGCTTATGTACAAATGGCACTAGTAGGTGTTTGGATGGGATTTGTCTTTTTAAGTTTAATATACTGGCACAAACCAAGAACCTTCTGACATAGTCACAACAACAACAAAATAATATTTCACAAAGGGCTTTTCTGTCAGGGCTGTTTTACTGGATTTCATTCGGTCGTAAGACCTTACTACCATGACATCACTGGTAACCTACTGTATGAGAGCTTATTTCTATACACACACACACACACACACACACACACACACACACACACACACACACACACACACACACACACACACACACACACACACACACACACACACACACACACACACAGAGAGATTTTCAATTCCTTCAGTTTAAGTCTGGTGTATGACTAAGGCAGTTTGTCTTCTGTCTTTTTGACTTTTCCAGCTTTTAGACCTGTGTATCCTCAACATAAACTCTCTGGACTTTGAGTATCGAGTGTTGGCTGCCTCAGTCCTGAGCCACTTCATTGGACCTGAAACGGCTGAAAAGGTTTCAGGTAAGATTTGGGATTATTACAAGTAATGTAGATACAAATGGGACAATCTGTCAAACGCAGAGTATGATCCTGATGGGATGGAAATTGTGTGTGTTGAGCTGGGCATTATATCGATATCATGATATGAGACAAGATATTGTCTTAGGTTTTAAAGGCTACATTACAGTAAAGTGATGTAATTTCTGAATTTAACAGACTGTTGTGTTTCTATTATTTGCCTTTTCCCACTACTAATTAGGTATATCCACATTACTGATGATTATTTATAAAAAATCTCACTGTAAATATTTTGTGAAAGCACCAATAGTCAACCCTACAATATTGTTGCGGTATCAAGGTATTTGGTCAAAAATATCGTGATATTTTATTTTCTCCATATCGCCCACCCTTACTGAGCTGTTATTAAAAACCATGATTTATGGTCTGAACCGCAGTGTCACCCACAGGAAGGTTACTCCCCTACATGTAAACCTGTTTTGTTTTTTGAGCTCAGGTCTGTCAAAAGACGTCATCCAGCTGTGTGTGAACTGGATGGCCCCCTTTGTGGAGTCGGTGGGATTGTTTGGCAGAGCGACGCTGAGGGATTTTGTCGGGATAAAGAAAGAAGACAGACACAACATCCAGACGCACACAGACTATCTGACCATGCTGGTTTGTATTCTCTTCTTCTACTTGTACTGAACCGTTAGCTGTACTGTTTGGAATAAATTTATTATGGCATGATCTAAATAAGAACCGCCATAATAAATACTTATTCAATATTTGTTGATGCTACTATTTTATTGGTTCCTGACTTTCAACATGTCTTATTTTAGGAGAATGTCAGTCAAAAGGAGGTGAACAGACAGTTCCTCACTCCTCCCAACAGCACAGAGAAAACCTGCACACGCTGAACCACAAGAGGAAGACTCTGAGGTGAATGTGAACAAAGAAGACACCGGGTTAAGGTCCCACTAAGACGGAGTCTTGTTTACTGGAATCGGCTCCTAACCGGTGGGGGGGAGAGAGACTACTGTTGACTGGAATACGGAGTTTGTACAGTATGGGATTTTATGTCATGCCTGCTGATGTGAAATTGTCACTGAATGCAATATCCAGGATAATATTTAAAAGACTTAAATCTTGGCCAAAGCTTTTTTTTTCTTCATGATTTTTAGCTGTTTCTAGCAACTGGGTGCTTTAATTGAGAAGAAATGTTTTTAAAGTGTCAGGTGTCATTTATTGAAAATGATGTTCTATTACTGAAAGTAATGTGCAATTGTTTATTTCTGTAGCATATTAAATATGTTTAAAGTCAACAGAATCTGAATACTGCTTCAGGGTCAGTTGAAGTGTTTTTTTATATGCATGTTGAAAAATTAGTTTACTGTCGCTATTTCACCTGTCAGCTAATCTGTAAAAGGTAACTTGGAAACACTGTTCAGTACAAGTATGCACCTTTTCATGAAATCTGAGAGCCATGCGTCAAAAGCAGTGGCTGAATAAAGGGCATACTCTTCAGTGTTTCTCAGCGAGATGTGCCATGTTGTTGTAAACCAGCCATTGTTTGTGTAACTCAGGACTATGGATAGTCAATGCTTTATTTTTTTAAATGATCAATTTCAAATGATTACAAGTGTAAAAATGAGCAACTGTATTTATTTTAGAAGTTTATTTTTTACCATAAAATATACATTCCCACCCAACTAAAGTCTAACTGTGGTTCACATGTTTTCTAGAAATACAGTTTGGCCATCGCCTGGAGGAATCTCTTCTTCCTCTTCTGTGCAGCTAGCTGCAGCACTTCCTCTGGGTTACTGGTGTTCAACTCAGTCTGTCCGATCGCTTTTATCTGGAAAAACAACAAGAGTTAAACTACTGCAGCCTCTTAAGCATAGACTTGGAGATATGTAGGTTATAATTTGATTGAGGAAAAAAGAAAAAAAATCACTTTCAACATTGTAAAAAGACTAGTTATGAAACTGCTGTTAATGTCAAACTCATTGTTCAACCACATTTGGCCCTTTTTAAGCTTGCTATGTTTAAGGTCACCAAATTAATTCTCACTGGGCTACTATAATGTCACCGATGAGTGAACACTAAACCTTTTGTGGAGGAATTTCAAAGAAAACAAAGGATTGAATGTTTCTAGAAGAGCTGAGAACAAAAAAAAAGACTATCTGAAAAAAGCTTTTTCAAACACTTGTAAGGTCATGAAAAATTGCCATTTTGATTGTCAAAATGACAGCGACAAGACTTACTATATACACATTTAACATGATAGATGTAACCTTTTTAATTTTAGAGGTAGAATAGCAGTTTGTTTTATCGTGGTGCAAGAACAGGTTTTACCGCTATTTGTCTCTTCTCAGTCTCGCCCCGTTTGTGGTGAATATCTGAAAGTACGGTCAAGGAAGAACAAAATGTTATTTGCATAGCTTGTTTTTGCAAAATTATAACTGTATGATATAAGCTAGTTCTCTCAAGGTCTGGATTTGCCCTAAAAATAAAGGATACGTGTGAGGTATTCCAGGATGGTGACGTCCCAGATGTAGTCATAGAATGAGTCCATGGCATCGTGACTGGTGATGAAAGAAGATAAAAGAGATGTTGAGAATAGTGCTGTTGGTCTGTCTGTTGGCTGTCAGGTCATGTCGTACCGTACCTGTTCTGTTCTTGAAGAGCTTTAAATGCCGTCATGTAGTCCACCTCTCGAAGAAACTGACAGAGAACAGCAACCTAATAAGAATGAAAGAGAAACTAGTTGAACACAGAAAAATCGTGAAATTTGCGGATTCTGTTAAAAATGTACTGCAGCATGTCAAAACAAACATTTAACATTACACTGAAACCATTTCACCATCAGGACATTGAGACAGCATTGTGATGAGCACTTGCAATTAAAAAAAAGAAAGAAAGAAAAGGGCAACTGCATTGACCCTCTGACCTGAGTGTGGCAGTTCATCATTGAACAGCACTTGATCATCCTCTTCAGGACCTGCAAACACCAGTCAGTGTTATTAGTCTATATCCATGAGGTTCCACTTCCAGGATTGTTCTCGTTCTGCCGGAAATTCTGCCGGATGTCCCTCTTTTGTCCGTCACCTTCCGCTTTGTTTGTGTTGTAATTCTAAACTCCGGTGGATTTCTGAGGACTACGGTTAACTGCTCCTGAGATCTCTGCAGGGTAAATCCAGACAGCTAGCTAGACTATCTGTCCAATCTGAGTTTTCTGTTGCACGACTAAAACAACCTTTGGACGTACACATGTTCCACCAAATCAAGTTCCTTCCTAGCTGCTAGAATGGCACGCCCTCATACTCTGCTTCTGACTGGCTAGTAGTCCTTACCTAGCTACTGCACATGTGCAACTCCCAACAAAGATGGAACAGAAGTGAGATGCCTCACTCTGTAGCTAAAACAGAGAGCTCAACACACAGGGTGAAAAGAGGAGCTGCAGCAATGTGTAGTACAATAAAATGATAGTGTTTTTTGAAAATTAAACCATGTAATCCTATTCTGGTACAACCTCTAAATACAATTATGAAGCTGAAAATGAGCATAATATGAGCACTTTAAAGAAATGCCAATAAACCAGGGCAGGTTTTTCTCCCATCCCGAACTGCTGTGTGGACTAGCCAGACCCTCCTCCGCGGCGCAGTGGAGAAAGGTCTGGCAATGAGTTACATACATACATTATTGTAATTTGCTTATAGAATATTTAGCATGTTATTATTCAACTGTAGAAAGTCATTTTAAATCAATCTGGATTTGATTAAAAAGAAAATATATAATCGTCAGTAAGACAAAATGTAAATTTTTTTTTATATTTCTTGACTTTGTTTGTAGTCATCTAGTTTGTAGTTTTGCGAGTAACCTGTGTGATCTACCTGGTCGGAGTAGACGTCAGGGGGAACAGCTTTGGTGAAGAAGTCCGAGCACACAGCTCCGGCCTGGAGGTAAAGGTTCAGTGCAGCCGAGTATTGATTGGTCACTGTAAACCGTGAGACAAACAAGAATGCTTCAGTCACTGCGATAAGGGTAACACGGTTAATACTTTCCCTGAATTGTTGTCGCCAACTTAGCAGTTTAGTTTCTCACCAAAGTAGATATCTGCCTGCGTGATGAGCCACGACTGGTTATTAGGATTCAGGGTGAGGGCATAGGACACCAGCTCTTTGACCGTCACAGCCACCGCTTCCACGTCTACTGCCTGTATGCTGGTCGACACACACACAAACATCATTGTCAGATTTAGTGGCTTGGTTTGAGACATCTTAAACATTTCATTAAGCAATAAAAAGGTTCTTACTTTGGAAGAGTAGATGGCCAGATGGAGAGGTGTTCTGCTGTCACTTCATTTACAATATCATCCTAAGAGAAAACAGATGGTTACCCATCAGAGATACAGATAGTTGACTGTGATAAGCACGGCAGAGACTGTGTCCAGACTGAAACTGCAACAAAACCTACCATTGTACTATGGTTTTTGTACACTTACTGCAACATTAAAGCCATTTTTTTCATGTTAGCCAGCTGTTTATTTCCCCTTGTTTTACGGTTAGATAATCCTACTACCACACAACCTACGTGAGACTCTACAGTGTGGAAAATTCAATAATCTAATAGCTCAAATTAGACACATACCCGCACTATGCTGTGGAGCCTCACAAACAGTGAGATAAGGGTTGTCAGCACCAGCGGCTCCTGTGAGACATAAGATGAAACGCGTTACCTTTGCATTAATAGCACCTCAATTAATGTAAATTTAATGTATTCACAGAGGGTTGAAGTTTAGTTTATTGAATACTTACTCTAATTTTCTTGATGAAAGTGATGAATTTGCTCCTAAATGGGTTAGACAATGAAAATACAACAGAATGAGCATGACTCTTCCACCTGTGTGTGCTTATATACAGCGTATAATTGTGCGGTGATGCTTTTGCGCTGCATTATTCTAAAATCTCAGGTGGTAGTAGGCATGTTTGCAGCGTACCGGTGCAGGATGCCCATGGAGGACTCTCTCTGTTTGATGAGGCCCACTCTGCCGTCGTGATTCCTCTTGTGCTGGATGGACACGCTGCAGATCTGAACCACCACATCCCACAGCTCCTTGGCTGTGCGCCGACACTCTTTAGGACCTGGGAGCTCTTTGCACGTTGAAGCCAGGAGCTGACCCAGCTATCAGGAGGAAAGAGAGGGGACTTTAACAAGCGAAAACCACAGCAGTCCTGGCCGTTCAAACCATCCAAGAGCCAGTGAAGGGTTCATCATTACAAAGTCTTTCTTTCCAAAAGGTAAGAAATATTTCTAATTGAATTCTGGAAATTTGTATAAAACAATGCACAATACTTCAACAATTATAGAATATTTCTATTGCAGTGGTACAGGCATTTAATAACACTTTGAGCTTGTTTATCTATATTAAACATATGGCTTAAACCTGCAGTAAATGTTTTCTTTGGGCACTTTGGGGCAGCAAGAGAAGCTGTATGCACAACATAGACATGGTATCACCTTATATAAAGTTGTTGTGCATTTAGCACACATGGAGCAAGATTATTATCAATATGGAGCCTTGTTTATGTCCACCTGACAATGTTTTCAGGGTAACCAATAGCAATAAAATAGCACTAGATAGACAATAGACACTATTTTATTACCTACATAAATGTCATGGTCTTCTTGGAACAGTGTACTGTAAGAGACAATGAGAACATCTGTGTACAGTAACTGCTAAAATGAGGCAGAAATGGGCTTGAGCGTTGAACAGACTTTTTACCTTGATGTATGGGTTGTTCATGACCAGAGATGGTGGCACCTGCAGAGTCAGGTAATCATTCTCCCTCCAGTTCAACATGAAAGCGACACACTCCTTTCCTACCACCTGACGCAGAGGCAGATCTAAAGACAAAGACCCATCATTTAGCGATTTAGTGTTTTAGGTTGGCGAGAGAAGCATTACAATTTTAGAAACAGCTTTGCTTTGTACAGTCTATCATACAAACAATATTATGGCTAGAGCAGGTGTGGGTTTTTTTTTTTTGTTGTCTAAAATGTCCAAACTTTATAAAGGATCCCCTATTCCCCTGCAGTATTAATCAATAGTGAGCAAGTTGTGATGCTACTCACATAAATAGGGTCTTAATATTGTAGTGCATCCAGAATGTCTTACATGTTTCTTTTGCCAGAAAACTTAAAAACAAATTACAGGCTTAAGCCCAGGTAACAACTCCACAGTGTTTCCATCCACTCACCGTGAATCCTCATCTCCAGGTATCCTCTGACCCTGCTGACCAGGTCGGAGGGCGGCCGCTCCTTGCTGCCCTCTGCCGCCATTGTCTCGTGTGCACGGACTTCCAGCAGCAGCATCTCGTTCAGCATCACCTGCCTCAGCTTCGGGGAGAACTCGGTAACAAGCTCCAGGCAGGCTGAGAAAAGCTGCCGTGCATGGGCAAAGTCCTGAGACGAGAGGAAAACATGATCCAAATATTTAACATCTCTACTTTTAACAGATTGTTACTGCTTGGAACGGTTATTGTCATAAATTGGATGTAATTGGATAAATTGGATGTATATCAGCCCACTGTTCCTCAAGACAGCTCAAATATTCTTCACCGATCGCTGCTTAATTAGGCCAGTTTATTTTTTACAGATAAGTTACATTTCTGAGCATTGATCCTGTATGCAGACCTTTATTGATATGCAGTGGAGTCCTTTGGCCATGAGGATATAAACCAGGTCCTTTGTCAGGTTGTCTTTTATGCCGAGGATCACGTTTATGTAGTCCGGAGGAACTTCCCACTGAACACACAAAGAGAAAGTGGCATTTCCATTACTTCAGTGTGTATTTCATCATATCTGAAAAATGAATATTACATTTTCCGCAATAAGTAAAGTTCATCTTACATTTGGGCAATTCGTGAATCATGGTGTTTACTACTCTTAATTGACCTCTGACCTTACTGTTGACCCTCCAGAAGGGCCGTTCGGCCATGCCGTGGAGTTCCACGAGGATCTGTCTGATCCTGCGTGGCTCCAGTAAAAGGATGAGCTGCTGCTCCAGCTGCCCAATGTTCACACTCGCTGATGCTGAAATGCATGAAGTCACAAACTTAAAGAGACTGACACATACCACTGAGAGCTTCCTTGTCAATAACCAGCAGATTGATGGACAACAGATGGATACATTGGATGTCGCTGAACAGTATGGGCAAGAAAATCTCAGTGGGGTACCTGGAATGTCATAGAAGGAAGGCAGAGGCTTGGCGCTGAGGTTGATCGTGGTTGATCTCTTCCTCAGCTGCTCTACCAGGACCTTCCTCTCCTCCTCCTTCAACAGCTCCATGAAGAGCTTATGAGAGGACACCACAAAAAGCAGAGACAGCTCTTCCAAGGTTTCACACAGAGTCCTGCAAGATAAGAAAGGCCTCATTTAAAAGATGATTAAATGATTAGAGTAACAGTTTTATGTCAAATCAGTGCCGTTTAAGAGGTCATGCAGAATGTGAAGAAGATACTGCATTGTACCCAGCTGTATGTTCTGCTATTTCTTTGGACTAAATAAAAGGTTTTATTGTCACTTTAGCTAGTACATCGGTGCATAATAAAGGTGACTCAGCCTCTGCTCTTACTCACTTCATGAAAGTACCCATGTTTCTTCTTGATGTCTCAGACTGACGGCCCTTTTCCAGCGAAAGTGTGCATACCTGCAGGACAAAGAATACTGGATTCAAATGAGCAGCAGCTTTCAATTTTAACCATCATGAGAATAATTCAGGTCAGTCCCAGATACACGTTGAACTCCACCAACCTCAGCCCACCCCTCGAGAAAATAATTTCCTAAAAGTTAGTTTTTATTATGGAAATACAATTTCTAAATTCAATAGATAAAGTTCAATAACAATCCTGACACCTGTACATTTTCATACAACTCCCACAAACCTCTTTCCTTAATCGGAAGGCTCGATGCTTCATTGCCACCAGTTGGGATATTGGATTGTACAACATATGCACATTATTTAAGGTAATTTGAACTTTATCTAACAGTTGATATCAGAGAATAAAGAAACGGTGGATGGCTGCATTAGTTACAACAAGTCAGATTTAAATCTGAGACATACTTTGAGTTTTCTTTGAGTTTTAAGCTCTAGGATGTCCCAAGCATTCATTACTCCTGCAAAAATCTTCAATCACACAATTATTTGGGACATAAGAACGTGAGAAATTACCTCTAAAATGAAGTCCACCATCTTTTTACTGGGTTTGAGGAGGAGCTGCTGGAAACGCACACTGAGGACTTCTCCTTCCAAAGCATCTCGGACGGCGTTGCAAACACACAGCTTGTAGCAAACCTCATCTAAGGTCGATTCCCTGCAGAGTGTTAAGAAATAAGTCATGGGCTAGATGGTTTGTAGATATGCAGAATGACTGACTGCACTATAAAGTAAATAAATACAATGGAAGCAGTACCTGGTTTAAATACATATTATATATCTATAGGCTTTGTCACACTGCAAACGGTTGTTTGAATTACTTTTGGATTGAATTGTGGTCTCACCCTTGTTGCACTTTGTACAGGAACTCCCTGAGAACAGACCGTCTGAAGTTGTTTGGCAAACTGCGGCTCACGTTGTCTTTGATAAAGGCTTCGATGACAGCCTGTTAGAGAGAGGAATACACAATATAAAGTACTACGAATGATTTACAGTGCTAAATACCTTCATTCAGTTATACATCTTTTCTGGCATGTCTCATTATCTTCAGTTTCAATTGGAGCATTACTATAGGTAGTTCCAGGTGTATTTTTTACAAAAACAAATCTTTGGCTTTAAAGTTACTGCAGCGTCTGCACTGACCTGGTAGTTGCGCGCCCTGATCAGGCTGTTGATCTGGTTGTAGGGTGTGTTCTGGGAGTCTGACGGGTCACAGTCTTCAGTCAAAGCTTTACAGGCGTTCCAGTAGCCAGCCAGACGTTTCTCATCCAGGTGAACATGAACAGTTGAGTCCAGCTAAAAAATAAACGTCTCATAAATATAAGAAATGACTGAGATCCACAAATTCTGCTGGTGGTAAACTGCAGCCATTACAGGACTAAAAGAAGACACATTTGGACATGGTAAAGTGATAACCAAGTAAATCTACCTTTGTTAACAGTTCCTTTGTTTGTCTGAAGTGATCCCGGGCGTTCTCGTAGGCTGTTTGGTCCGTGCAGCCTTGCTGGAAGAAAATCCCTCCCAAGTCATAATGCACCTGAAACACCAAATACAAAACATTAGGCCAGTTTTAGATTCAGCACACTAGAAATGTAATTACATTTTGACTGAAATTACACTTTGGACATTTGTTTCCCCATTTTTTGTTTTGTTTTACAAATCCTATTTGTTCTGCTGCACACACTCTCCAATTGCTCCCTGAACTAATCAATAGTTGATATAATTGTATGTATTTGGATGAATTGTACTCTGAGACAACACTGTGCTATCCACTAACCTGACAGTGCAGCTCATCGGCACTGATGCGAAGCCCTGCGGTCGAGGACTCTGTCTCTCCATTGGCAGCAGCATCAGCAGCCAGCAGATCCAGAGTCCTCAGGGTGTGAACGTAGAAGTCTTTCTTCAGCTGCAGAGCTCCTTCCAGGACGCTGATGGAGTCCGTTGCCTGCTCTTTCAGCTGAGTGCATAATAAAGAACATTGCATTTAACCTACTAGACAATTTCTTAAATAGTGGACAGGGACAAAACAGGGATTACTGGAAAAGGTGATATAACGATATGTTGTTCATCCAAACCTTTACAAAATCAAAATGATCAGGCATACCGAAATGTGGATAACATGTTTATTTATATCAGCAATAGTCCGAAGAAGTATATTTCATGACAACAATCTCAAAGATGTCCATTGAGTACTCACCACAGTAAGGATGTTGTCAGTCATCTCTTTCTCTTGCTGCACAATACTTAACCTACGAGAGGCCACAAGATAACTCACTCACTATCGTCTTGATGCCATTCAAACTGAGCACTTAAAAGCTATATTCTTATTTTTTAAACTGGACCTGGATGTTTTAGATAAGCATGGGAAGAGTATTTGTTCTGTAAACAACTTTAGCTGATCCCAAATCAGAGAGTGGTAACAGGAAAGGAAGGAACAGCATTTACATGTTCATCTGGTGAGGTCCTGGTTTGGTCTGTTTCTCTGGAAAGCTGCTCAGCACGATGGTTCTGATGGCCCTTTGAAAGACACAAGATTATTTGTGATTAATGAAATAATTTGAATGGCCGACCACAGTGGACGAGCCAGGCTCTCTTACTACTTCAGTTTGTGGATCTTCACTCACCAGCGGTTGTATATGATGACAGCCATGGCTGTGGTCGGAGGCAGAGTGGACAGGTCCAGGTCCACATGTTTCACCCCTGGTGGCACTTTGCTCACACACAGGAGTTCATTCAGTAACATATTTAATACTGGAATGGTCAAACTGGCAGGGAAGAAGGATAAATAATTACATGATGCAAACATCTGTATGATTTGTTACAACAATTATTAGAGACATGTAAGACATGCTGAGACTGAGTCTGTCTTTCTGTTAAGGTAATTAGGCAGTTACCCTACCAAAATGTTGAAATATCACAACACAGAAAGCCAAAGGTATTATTGGGTGAAAACCTGCAACCTCAAATTTCAGACATTTAACTAAACTGATTGCATTGACTCTGAAACCCTTTTATGCCCTCCAAATTGACTTAGTGAACAGGGTTTTACAAAAAAAAACAACATGAAAAGTCACACTGACTTCCTCCGCATTATAAGTTTAAAGCGCCTTACACACTTACCCTTTCTCAAGAGCATCCAGATCCCACTTCATGTGGGCAGCTACTTTTAGTGCCAGCAGCTTCAGGGTGCGGTTCCTGCGGTTGTCTGGTGGAGGCTGCACTTGATTCTGCTCGTTCACGGAGGGCTTGGATGCCTGCTCCAGGAACTGGATGATAAGCTGCACTGGCGTCGGGTCTGTGGAAACACACACGCAATTAATGGTTAATTATTTTTTATGGTGGACCCACTTTTCATTCACTTGCCTCATAAGCATCCATCAAAATATATAGCCTACTGTTATGATTTTGACAGTCAACAATATTTTGTATATAAAACTTTCTAGATGCACAACAAATATCACAGTATGGTTCAGTGCAATTTCTTTTAATGGACAATTATAATGCAAAACACAAGGATACTTGTTATTTCCATGAACTTGACACAAAAGCAGAGTGAAATAATTTATACATTTTATCTTATAAATGTACTAGAATCATAAGAAAAGGAGAAGGGATACAACAACAAAATGTTAATGCAATAACCAAACACAAGGCATGACATATAGATATATTCATTTTAAATACATTGCAGTGTCATGAGTGAATACATTTTAAACCATGTTAAACTCACTGAGATAAAAGGGAATAAGTTGCATCGCAGTTGATACCGACCAGATGTTTATTTAAGGAGAATCAGTATTAACTGAGCTATCCTTGGAATTTTGTTCACTCTAATTATGAAATTGGTTTATTATATAAAGAAATAATTACAAATCTACCACAAGCCAGAGTATAATAGACATAATAGTAATGCTGAGCTGACCTGGGTATGACTTCTGCAGGTGGTTCTCCAGCAGGCTGCCATCCAGGAGGAACTCAAACCAGGAGGTCTGAAGAGGCGTGCTAGGCCGGCTGCTGGTCACAGCAGCCACCCGGTCCACCGTCTCCACACTCATCCTCCCCTGGTGAACAGTGACAAAGATTTGAAAATGCGTTTATCTTTTAAGGCATCATAGTGACCTACGGTGAGAGGTGTGATACATTGTTTGAAATTAAGTGTCCTGGAACATGAATGCATATCATTAACACACCAGATCAGTTTACTCATCGGGGGTAGCACTATTAAGCCTCTGAAAACCGCTGTATTAATTGTCAACTGTAATTTCGTCTGAGGCTCTCTAGAGGAGCTTTGTCAACATAAATATTTCTCAGACTTGACAAAACCTGCGCTTTTCTCCTACTATGTTCATTGTGACACTTATGCATGTAAATACCAAGGGAAATGAAAATCTACTTGGCGATAAACCTGATTCTGATTATTTTCTGTAACTTTACATATATTTTTATTATTAGGAGTATTAAAAGTGGTTACAGAAGCACATTAAGTAAACAAGTACACTTACGCTATTCTACGTACTTACTATACATCCATGGCTACGTAGCTATGAACTTCACTTAAGTTATATGAAAGCAAAGTTTGTAAAAAAAAAAAAAAGATAGATGAGCAATGATAGTTTACTGTATACATTCTCTGTGGTGGCCAGAAAAGGTTTAATCTGATTAACGTGTAGTCCCGAGAGGGCGGGGTTTTTAAAAACTTGTCCACAAAGAGGGTTGGGACCGTTCTCTTAATACATCTATGGTTGGGACATTACTGAACCAAGGCGGCTCGAGGCTGCCAGTGTATTAAAATCAAGCGCACCTCTTTCACCTATTCTCTGTTGTTTGCGGAGCTAACGTTGTTTTGAGCTAATATTCTCGCTAACTAGCAAAACTCTACAGTCCGGGCCGGACACCGAGAGACTGGTTATCTTACCTTAAAAGGACAAATGAACAAATAGAATATATATGCTAAATATACACAAAAAAATCTCAAAATTAAAAGCTGGAACAGCTACACAGACTGCTTCTTTCTCACATAATTCATTCTGCGCTTCGACATCTCGCCGGTGTATTTCCGGTTCCGGTTGCGCTTCGTCGCCATGGCCAGGGACACACTGCGCAATGTTTGCGCATATTTACCTTCTTATATACTGTCTATATTTATCTTCTTATATACTGTCTATGATATTTATCTTCTTATATACTGTCGCAATGTTTGCGCATATTTACTGTCTATGATATTTATCTTCATATATACTGTCTATGATATCTATCTTCTTATATACTGTCTATGATATTTATCTTCTTATATACTGTCTATGATATTTATCTTCTTATATACTGTCTATGATATTTATCTTCTTATATACTGTCTATGATATGTATCTTCTTATATACTGTCTATGATATTTATCTTCATATATACTGTCTATGATATTTATCTTCATATATACTGTCTATGATATCTATCTTCTTATATACTGTCTATGATATTTATCATATGGAGAGGGAGGTTATGCTCTGAGTCTGTTTTGTGCGCGTTAACCAACATTAAGGTCCCTATTTTGGAAGCCAATATTATTATTTATAATCCACTTTATTTATCAGCTTTAGTCACTTTGCATATTAAGATTATTAATACAAAATATAAATTAATAAATTATGATATATTATTACAGGTTAAAATAGCCAGCAGTGTACAGAGTAATTAAAATGAGCCCAAACTTTTACCAGCTGCAACATAGTATATTTTGGTGCTGACATTTTTGTACTTTTACTCAAGTAAGAGTATGAATACATGACTTTTACTTGTAAGCGAGTGCTTGTACATGGTAGTATTGCTACTTTTACATAAATAAAAGGCCTGAGTACTCTTAAGTCACTTAAAAGTATGTTTTACACTTGTGCACAAGATTAAAAAAATCATCAAGGACTCATTAGTAAATTAAAAAAGGAAAGTGGATATTAAAATAGGGATAGGGAAATGGCTATTTTAATATAATAAAAATGCTCCAAATTAAAGAATAACTGGAAGTTTGAATGGACCTGCCATTCCACACGGGTGTTTTCACTTAGTCTGACTAATGGACCTTTTTGACAGCAGTTTTTTTTTGACTTGTCGTAGTAGGAAAAGCACAGCTGAAATTGATAATCTTAACGATGGCTCAATTCCATCAAGTGTCCCAGTAAGCTATTTCAGTGAGTCAGCATGCACAATACCAGGGCCTCTCCTAAGTGGAATGCAGCCATCAGTAATGGTTTTTGATACACCTGTGCTTTTCCTACTATGACATGTCAACATGTCTGCCGTAAAAAAGGTCTATTACACCTCTGCTCAGATTGAGGTTAAGTGGAGCTGGTAGGAATAACAAGAGGTTACCATATAGTAGTTAATAATGATAGAGTTTGGCATTTCCCACCCCAAAAGTCCCAGGAAGACCTTTGAAAGAAAGAAAAAAAAATCATCTCTGCATGTGAGTGTGCAGGACCTTTATAGTTAAGATGGCAGAGGAAAACGGATCCTAAGCTCATGACCAAAACGCTCAAAATAAAAATTCAAGTGGATCTTTGTATTGGAATTTGGAAAAATCACAACAAATGCAAAAGTAAAATTACCTCATATTTATAAAGTTGTCTTTCCTTTATTAACTCCCATTTGCATTTTAAATATCTGACCTTAAAATGACATTTGAAGTTTAAGAATGATAACATTTCTCAACAAAAAAGTGGCAAAATACTGTAGAGACAAGCTTTGTATTGATCAACTGACACACATATATTTTCAATTCAATACAACCTAACATTCACTACATGGCCTTTTACAGAGGGACAGTTATTGGTGAGACGTTCATGACAGCACCAGAAGGAAATTGCCACCAAATACTTACAGGTAAGAACCAGGGAAGGGGAAACGGTCAGTCTCAGACATAACTAAAGCTGTGATCTATAAAGAGATGTCAGTCTGTTGCTACATCTCACAATAAGGCATCCAGATGAAGAGAATGATGAAAACAAAGCCATAGAAATGAGGAACATCAGAACCAGCCTCCACTACCCTTTAAGGCTAAAAGAAAGATCATGGATGTTGTTTCTATCGTCCTGGGTTGTTCAATCAATATTTGGATATAAAACAGAGTGGCTCCATAACAAAACCAAGTTTGAAATGGGACAAGCAGAGCACATACGACACATTAAAACCCAACAGTCTCTGCACAAACATTTTTTTTTTCACATCTGATTATTACTTGTCATTGATCTTCCAATGTCTCAAGTGTGCTACTGAGCTTCAAATATATTTACTAGCTGATGATATACACCAGAAACTATATTAATTACTCTTAACTGAGGTGGGTGTTTTATTTAACAGCAGATTTCTCCTCACCTTTTTTTTTTTTTTTTAACTACTTTCCTTTTGCAGAGCCTAAATACATCTCAGCAACCACAGCTGCTCTTGGCTTCTGTACAAAGTAAACACACTGACCACACATTTCAAACTCTCCCTTCATTAAATACATTACAGTAACGCATGGCTTATAAAACAACATACAGTGGTTATTATGGCATATTTCAACTTCAACAGGGCCATTTTATTTAATCAAACAATGTGTAGGCCAAAATCATGTGCTCAGTTGATACCAGTTCACCATCTACACCAGGATGTGGAAGGTACCAGTAATTAGACCTTTTTTCTGAGCGCACACACTGATGTGAAACAGTGGAGAAGGGCAGAGCCAGGCTCAGTGAAGTCTGCCAGGGAGGCGGGAGCTGCTGCTGTCAGTACTGAAAGGAGATAACAGTGTTCACTTTGTACACGTGGTACGAGCGGTTCCAGAAAACTCGAGTGAAGTAGTTTGTGTAGGGCGAGTAGTTCATCTTTATCTCATGGCAGAATCTTCCGTGCTTTGAGAAAGAGTAAATCTCTCCTTTGTCATGAATGACCTGGATAAGACAAGAGGATATGGAACGTGGAATGAGAATAACAATTGTTCAACACTTTTCTTAATAACACAATACTTTCCATGATTAAGGGCCACTTTTGTAAAGCACTTTCAGAAAACACACACTTTATTCACAATAAATCCCTCATTGTAATTACCCATATGTAGATGAGAAGATTGATACCACTCTCAGGTCTAAACAATAAATGTGAAGCTACAGCTAGTAGCTGTTCTGCTGCTTAGCTTAGCACAAAGACTAGAAACAGCTAGCCTGGCTGCGTCAGCCAATGCTTTCATGTGTCTGTATGAATCAGCAAGATCTGCTTTATGGTGGTGGGCTGCACAGTATTCCGTTAACACTTGGTATGATGGAAAATCATTTAAAACCTACTTGGATGAAATCATGATTTTCACCTCATGGCAACAACATGCACCATTTTAAACACATTAGTAGACCTATAGATAGGAATATGTAGTTTGTGGTGTGTAAACTCACATGTCCATTGGAAATGTCGAGAAGGTCTTTGATCCTACATCCTTTATTAAGACTAAGCTCGTTGCAAATCGAGTCCTCGATGATCACATAGTTTGTCTTTTGAGAGGTCAGAATCTTGTAGATGTCCTCTGCGGATCTCATTGCATACACCTGGTAAGTCTAAAAGACAAAAAAGGAGATTAATTAAAAAAAAAAAAAAAATATATATATATATATATATATATATATATATATATATATATATATATATATATATATATATATATATATATATATATAGCCGGTTAAACTCATCTGTGATAAGGAAAATTGAAATGTATATTTTGTCTTTTTTGGGCATTTTATGCCTTTACTGGGCAGTGTAGAGAAGACAAATGAGGGGTGAGAGATGAAGAACATGCAACAACAAAATTTTTAAGGCCCACTATAACATAAATTACACATTACTATAATAGATTCTGGAGGACATTTAAAATGAATTTAATCGGTTCCACAAATTACTGCTTTATAACCCAAGGACTTGAGCTATTTAGCTTTGTTTAAAACTGACAGAAGTTGTGTTTTTCAATTGTTTGAAAATTATTTTGTTGTAATAAATCTTTCATCTCACTCACATCTTCAGTCCTCCTCAGCAGGTTGATGTCTGAGTAAAGCGGTAGACTGGTCACAGCTGAACCTGAACACAACTTCACGGTTCCCAACAGCTGAGGGCTGCCTGCAAAGACAGCCGCCACTGGAGCCTGTGACCTGGAACACAAGAAGAAGATCTTAGATACCACAATAAAGACTTTATAGATATATTTATATAATACAGGACGATCTGATGACTCACTTGATCCAGCTGATCAGCTCTACCGTATCTGGATTGTAAAACTCCGGCACGTCTGACAACTCTGCTAAGACACGAGGGCAGTACTGCACAACAAGAGAGCAGGGTAGGAAGATATTATGCGTATTTAAATGTCTGATATAAAGAGCTTCGAAAGTTAAAAGAGCTGATAATCTCACCTCTCTCCACAAACTGAAACCAATGATAGTAGGAACCGCTGTGCTCAGGATCAGAGACTGGAGAGGAAAAGCAACAATTAATACCTTAAGCAAGATTACTTTAGGAGGTAGCAACATAATTCAGCAAGTAAGATATTAATCCAGTTTAAATTGTCATTTTAGGTTAATTTAACAGGAGGAAATGTTTGTCTGAAGTCATGTACTTTTTATAACTGAAAGAGCCCAATGCTGTTAAAAGTGAATATCAGAGGCCACTCACCAGTACTACAGGGTGGATGGATTTCAGTTTGAGCCACTTAAACACAGTCATCCAGAGGTCTGGAGAACACACACCGAACGCCGTAAACATGCAGACGTATGGGGTCCACAAATATTTCATCCTGCATGAAAAAAAGAACACAATCAATGTCTTTTGTGTCTTAACAATTTAACAATGCGTTATTTAAAAACATGTTAGAAAATCCAAATATTAAAACACACTTTTACACCGATGAACGTACCCATCAAACAGCAGAGTCAGGCCTCCAAAAAGCAACGTGTGAAAAACATGATAGATGACCTCTGGCTGCTCTCCTATTCGTCCATCTTCAAGTCTGATGTTGGTTTTCATTGGCTGGCCACTGCATAACAGTGAAAGTGGAACCATGATACATATTGACTTTTTTTTTCTTCCAGAAGCATTGCTGCACGGACTCTACGTTACCGTTAGCTCGTAGCTGGATTAAACACAGTGGTTAAAATGCTGACAGCTTACGTTAAGCAGTATAAAGTGTGACTGTATTGCCCTGTAGAGGATTCCAACACCGGGACGTAACAGTCTGACCGCAGCTGCCGTTGTCGGAAAAAACAACACAGACGGTGTGTTTACTTGAAACTCGCCAGCCTTGTGGTGCGTTTTAAGTTATCGTAAAATACCCTTTTCCCATCTGTTGCTTGTTTTTGTCGTTGTGAAATAAGTCATTGTTATAAGTTATTGTTATTACATTATTAATCAATGATTTAATTTTGACCATATGGCCTTTGCAATAAACAAGCTGTTCTTTAATGTTGCCAACTGTCGTTTTGTGCTCCTTTTTTTTAGATTTTATATTATATATACACATATATTTTGGTTCAGGCACTGGTACCGTTTTAAAAGTATCGTTTTAGCACTGGTATCAGAAAAAACCCAAACGATACCCAACTCTAATGTTGTCTTGCACCTCAAAGAGAATTCCTTTACAACCAAACTTCAAGCTGTGGTCACCAGCTCTGTCAAATATAACTTTAGAAAGGCGCCCAAGAGTTATGGCATGCATTGTGTTTGGCACAAGTCTCTAACCTGAGTCTTCTGTAAATGGTCTGCAGGGTGGACAGCAGGCAAACAGTGAGCACCAGTAAGTAGAAGGGAAGGACTGAGGTCTGCGTCAGTCGTAGAAATAAGTCCTGACTGGGTGTCTGAAAACTCTCTTGGCACAGGAGGAAGTTGGTGATGAAGTCTCTGACATAGTAGGAAAGAAAACATTGAAATTAGATTACACAGACAGAAAATAGCATACTGACTAATATGGATGCTGTTCGAAACCAGCCTGCACTCTAACAACTAAGTTTGAATGCAACAGCTGTAACTCACGTTGTTGTGTTCAGCCCAAATTTTACTTCAAGGAATTTCAAAATGAAGTCATTCTCACTTACAGGTATAAGTTTCTGTAAATGAAAAACAGTAATGATTACCCAACAACTTAAAACCACAAACGAATGCTCTTGACTTGAAATGGATCAATGGAGACCCAACCCATCTTGTGGTTTTACCTTGACTAAATAACTGAAGGTGATCGCTGTGGTAAAGACTAGGTGGAAATGTAGAAAGAGCTTCATCACTCTGGCAACAAGAGGTCCCTTCTTCATCTTTTGCTGCAAGAGAAATACAGAAAACAGCATTGAGATGGTGTTACTCTACGTTAAAACACTGAAGGTTGTCCATATTTAATGATGAAATACAGTAAAAAATAGAAAATCCTCACATTTGAGAAGGTGAAACCAGGAAATGTTAAATTATTTTACTGGATAAATTAGTTAAATGATTAATCAGTTATGCAAGTTAAAACAAACGCCAGTAGTACGTAATTTGACTGAGCTCTGATGTGAGTGAGCAGCTAACTCTACCTGGAAGTACCGCGCAAGCACTGAGCCAATCAGGAGGCCGAGCAGAGGCGAGCTGAGCAGGGCCGGGTTCTGAAACTGGCACAAGTAGACTGGGAACAAAGAGCTGAGGTACACCTTGTGAATGTCAGCCATCTTAACATACCAGATGGAGGGATGACGGAAAAGGAGAGACAGCGAGAGAGAGAAGAGAAAGAAAGGAAAAAGCATAATGTCTTTGAAGACTTGTGGGCACAAAGATAGATCTAAAGATACATTTTTGGAATACAAATTTGTTCTTGAAGAATATTTAAGATAGATATATATACACATAACTAACTAAGGTTTAGGTTTAATTCATGTTTAGGAGGCATACTGTAAATGCATCAATCAGAAACTCAAATGAGATAATTTCCTCCGTACACAAAACTTGTTGCTCCTAACTAGATCAAGCCCAAAAGACTATACATTTTTCCAGTAAATCATAAAACTACAACAGCTAATTTCCGTCATTAGTTCAGTGGTTAAAGGAGTAGTTCGACATTTTAGGAAATATGTTTATTTGCTTTCTTGCCAAGAGGCAGATAAGAAGATCAATACCACTGTAATGTCTGTCCGTTAAATATTAAGCTACACGCAGCAGCCAGTTAGCTTAGCATTAAAACAGTGGCAAACAGTTAGCTAGAACTGACTGAAGGTAAAAGAATCTGCCTATTAGCACCTCTAAAGCTACTAGGCTTAACACGTTATATCTTGTTTAACATAAAATAAAAATGACAAATTTTGGGTTTAGGTTCAGGACTATTTCTTGATCAGGTGCTGTGACCTCCTTACCTTACGTGGTGGCACCAGGTCAAAAGAATCAAGAAAGAAAAGACAGAGGGCTTGGATGAAGAGCACATAGTGGCTGTGTTCCCAGACTAGGAGGAAGGTGAAGGTGGTGGCACTCATGGTAAGATAGCAAAACATCTACAGAGAAATACAGGGTTTTTTCAGCATGTTTAAAGGTAGTGTTCCACCTAACTTGGATATAGTAGCTTTTTTTGTACTGGTTTCATAAGAGGCTCACCTCAGTGGCAGAGCTGATGTTATTACTCAGGAATCCAGTCAAAGCTGCAACCTGGCAAGAGAAGTAAGGCAGAGCCCAGTTGTCCCGCAGAGGAATGGCAAAGTCCACTTTTGTTGTATCTGGTCTGAGGAAGAAATGACCCACAGAACAGTTGTAAAGGGGAGAAAACGAATGAAACTGGGATCTAAGAGAGAATGGTATTATTATGCTTCACCACTGAGATTTTATTTGTCCTAACAGCACCCTAAGTGTCCCATTTTCAAGTGTGTTTTGTCATCAGAAGGTAGGAGCAACAGGGAGAACGTTACCATGCTGATCTACTTTGATAGAAGGGAAAAAAATGGAGGCATTCAGAGAAACCAAGTAGTAGAATTCTTCTCACCTGTTAATCACGTACCAGGCCACAGCCAACATGCCGGCCACCCAGGTGCCGCTCATCACCCAGCTACACACAAACAGGGCAGTGACATAGACCGCCTGGAGCCCGAAAACAGCTCCAACGTAGAAGTAGATTGGCTCAACAAAATCCTGAAGGTAGAGACAGAAACAAAGGTTTTATCAAATTATCACATTCATCACCTTATTATAAAGTTATTATTATTAAGCAAGAGCATTGAAAAAATCTGCATACCATTTTGTATTTAATTGGCTGTATACTATGTCAAAGCCAGAAATCCAATGTCAAACAGAGTGCTAAAATGAGTCGGTGCACTAATTGATATAACTTACTATCCGACGAAATAAGTGACCGGTCCATGTTGTTGTTTGGTGCTGGGCCCACTGGCATTCAGTCTTGCTATTGTAACCATTACCAGGTAATGCAATGCAAAAGTTTATCTTCTCTCCAATTTTGCTGGCTCAATGAATTGACTGATTTATTGCATTAAAAAGGTGACTAGCCCTCTGCACTGGCAGCAGATGAGACCCTTAACTACATGGAGAATGATAGTTGTTTTCTGAATTTATAATGTTAATTCAGAGCTTTCCGGTGAGATTATTTTATCTAGTAAAATGACGTGCCAGTCAGCTCCATTTATGTTGCCACTGAGTAGACTGAGAAAACAAATATAAACCAGAGAGGCACTTCGGAGGCATTTCACATGCTAAACTACTGAATCTGAAGAGATACATATGCAAACTTCAAATATGCAAAATTAACTGACCTGGTCAAACCGATACAAACCAGCTAAAGTTTAACTGGTCTTGCTATGCAACAAATTTCAGACTGAAAGGCCTTCAGGCGTATGACAGGAATATTCTTACTATTTCCAATCGGTCTGCCAGTGTTTATTTGCTTTGAGACAGGGGATTGTACTGGTTTAGTAGCTTTGTTTGGAATATACAAATCCACCTATCGTTGCATATTACCATAAAAAAAAAAAAAAATTGACACAAATGTAATGTAGCATGGTCGAAACAGACAATGTCTTAATTACACTTTATTTAAAACATAAATCAGAAGCTGATCAAACTGCAAAAAAAAAAAAAATCTCACCTGGCTGTCTGTAACTCTGTAAATGTAGCTTGTGATGAGCTCTGGATACAGAGACAAACGCTCCACTGCATTAATGGTCTGACCTGAAACAGTCCAGTTATCCAGTGTCAGCTCATAAAACCCTGGAAAACACAAACCACATAAAAAACGCAGTTGATTGACAAAGAGAGAGTGTGACATTCATAGCCCTTTAATTCAAGTTAGTGTCCTTTTTGATGCTGTATTCAGATGAATATTTGAATTTTCTTTCATGAGAAGCAGAAAGGATACAAGCACCTCTTTCAAAGGAGGGTACTGTCAGCATGTGCTTGTAGTAGTAATAGTAGACCCCACTGCCTCCCTGGAAGGTGATTTCACGCTCTAGCTCCTGAGACACATGGAAGTGAACTTTAGAATTGATATGTTTATGGCAGTGAAGTGGAAATGTAATGGAAGCAGACTTGTGAAAAACAGAACCACCCACCTGTCTAGTGGAAAACCAGAACTTCCTGTCATGATACGCAGACAGATACGCAGCATAAAGGATGCCGCAGGCACCTGCTGCAAGAAATCCGAAGAACACCCTCACCAGGCGCTGCAAAAAAACAGCTGAAAAGCAGAAATAGGAATAATCAATCCTTAGATAGTTTTATCCTTTAACTATCCTGCCAAACCATCATCAAGGGTTTATTGAGTCACTGGAGAATCTAGTCTGTTTCTTTTTTAAGATGGATTCTGTATTAATGGTTTGAACTGCTCACACAGTGCTGGACTCTATGGGTTAATAAGAAACCACTATAAACAAAGTACCGTCTTCTGATGTTTCTATATATGCTCCTGTTGATTATGTGGCTTAGTAAATATTATAGGATTTAAGTTACACAGCCCTTCAAAAGGATCATCAGCCAAGCATTGGGAGAAAGAATAACCGTAGTTTGATACTGCTTTATAAAGTCGACATTGAGCAGTGATAAAACTATACAGACACATCAGTAAACAGAACACAAACTTACAGGCAGAAGAGCTTTTGGATCTTTTGACCGCCGACTTGGGTGTTTTTGATTCCTCCTCTTTATGTTGCGCATCTTTTTCTTTAACTTCACCCTCATCTTTCTGCGGTTTGTCTCCTCCATCGCCACCAATGGACACACTCCCCTCATCCTCCTCTGTGCTCACCGGCTCTTTGGCATCTGGTCAGGTGTAACAACAGTAGGACAGCGGCTTAACAGATACTAAGCGTTGTGACAAAGTGTGTTTCTGCAGAAAAGTTAACTGAAGTTACCGGATGTTTTTGCACAGGAAGTTAACCGGTGTTCAGTTAACAAACTGCTAGCTAAGTTAACCAAGTAAACCTACCTGTGGTCTGCACCTCAGGCTCAGTCTGGCCCCCGTCCTCTTCTGTAGCTCCCTCCGAAGTGTCTGTTTTTCGACATCTTAACTCGGTCATGACGAGATAAAATTAATCCGAGAGGAGTCGTCTGATGTGTAGAGACAGCAGCATGCTAACAAGCGGTTAGCTAGCTAACGTCAACCTAAGAGCCCACAATTAAATATTTCGCTTTGAGGCAAACTAGGCAGGTGACAAGCCGAACCACAACCTTCGCTTTTTTTAGATAAACTTTTCTTATATGTAGTTGTAAACCAGCAGTCACACAGTTGCAGTGTTTGTGATGTTAACTGTGTGGATGACTGAATTTAGCGCTGCCGCTGTGGTACTTGGCTGGCGGAATTGGGTTTCTTAGGACGGCGAAGGAATGCCCCGCCCTACTCGGCTTCTGATTGGCCATAGGTATATATATATATATATACAGTGTATATATCTATGCTGATTGGCTAGTAGTCCTTATCTTCGTTGGTTGGATTGTTTAGGTTCAGCAAAGAATTTGGGGTTTATTTTTTTAAAGAATTTGGGGTTTAGGCATCAGGAGTGAGATTGATTAGGGTAACCAGGGTAAGCCAATCAGAGGCAGAGTAGGGCGGGACATTCCTTCACCAGCCTAGGAAATCCTACTGTCTGAGGGTTCTGAATAAATGGACAAAAAGAAAACTGTCTATGAGGAAATAGCAGACAAAGGGGAAGATGCAGACAGAGAAGCAGCGAAAGAGTCATGTTCAATTTCCTCTTGGGTTTGTTTTATGCAAATATAACATAAATGTTCCATTAATTTAGACGTGTGTCTCACGCCATTAATTGTTTTGAGAATGTTTTTAGTGCTCAGACAGTTAAATTGATGGGGGTATGCAGCCCTTCTGATACCACAAATAGACTCAAAGTAAAAATGTACAATTACTTTTAAAAGCGAGTCAGATAAATAAAATAAAAAGTTTACATTGTACAGCCTTCTGAGACAAAATTTGTAATTTTGGGAAGCAATAAAATTGACTTGACACACAATCTTACTGGAATGAAAATGACAGGCAAGGGTAAAGAACAATTATGGTATGGCAAGTCAGCTGAAACAGAGACTGACCCATCGGATATAAATTTCATAAGTGAAAGCAGTTTAATCCATCACAGATTTTCACTGCTGCATGCAGAGTTTACAGTTAAAATGAAAGCAGGGATGTAGCTTATATCAATGAGCACTGAAGTATTGTCTTAAAAAAAAATTAAACCAGAGGAGACAGCCAGTGCAAACAATGTGCAGAAATAGTAAAATAACATCAATAGTAAAATAACATCAAAGACTGTGCATAAAATCTTTAAGGAGCCTACAAAATCTGGTCCCAAAATTAAACATGAACATGTAGGTACTGTATATAAAACACACTTTAAGTCACTTTACATGAACACTAATTGTAATTTTTAGGTGTCTCTCTGAGAGATTTACACATTCTGAAGTCCTTTAAACTTTGTAGCCACTACGTGGTTTGAACTTCCCCGTCCAAATGGTGAAAGAAAACAATAAAAACGCCATTTCTTCAACCTTTTGTTTCATCTGCTTATTCTTCTTCTTCTGCTGATTTCGCAGAGTCTTCTGACTCCTCGCTCTTTCCAGCAATCTGTGTTTCTGCTTTGGAGTGGAAGAATAATGTTACTCTTTATATCAAGGTTCTAACAGCATTAACAACGTCTTGGTTATGTCATCAGTACCTGAAGTGGTTTTGGTCAGGGTTCCTATTCCTGTGTCCCCAGCTTCTTCACCATCGCACCTCTCTAGTATTATTCTCAGGATTTTTGTTACTTGTGGATGTTTTGCTGGCTTGATTAAAGGTTCATCATCTGAACTGTTGCCTGAGGACTCTGGAAAAAAAATATGAATGATACATAAATGCATGGCTGATGAACAGAATAGCCCAGATTGATTGATAAAGTATTCACCTCTACTAGCTAAGACTGGCTGGTCTTTACCTGACTCAAGCATCTTTCTTGACTTTTTGGAAGTTGTGTTCTTCTTCTTCTTCGGGGAAGCCTTCGGTTGTTTTTTTGTTTGTTTGCCTGTGCTATTCTTTTTCACGAGTCTAACTAAGGGTTCATCATCTGAGCTTTCATCAGAATGTCCTGCAAAACAACAGTCACAGCAGCAAGGATTTAAAAATGTTTTCCTCAAAATCATGTTTCATTCATGTCACAATTACTGCTGCAGTACCTTGTCTCTTTCTTGACGCTCTGCCTGGCGATGCAATTGTCCTCTTTGTGTTTTTCTTCACTGGTTTCTTCTTCTTGGCACTGACGTTCACCACGGGAACATAACTATCATCGGAGTTGCTGTCTGAGGATGCAGAGTCTTTTTGAAATCCAAGAGGTTAGTACTTCAATTAAAATCAATTATTTTTTGGTCAGTCTAATTTAAGTGCTGCCTACCTTTAAGTGTTTTTTCTTTAAGTTTTGTTTCCTTGCTGTTGTCTGAAGTCTTTTTCTCTTTAGGAGCCTTTGTCAACTTCTTCTTTATTGTTGCCAGTGGTTCATCATCTGAGCTGTCACTGGAAGACTCTGCATATTTAACTAGAACAAACAAAACGTGTATTTTCGTACAAGTGCTATGAGAAAAGCATTTCAATTGAGTTTTCATGTCCAATGTCATAACACCTACCCTCTTTCCTTGCTGCGTTCCTTTTGGATTTAATAACTGGGGTCGCTTTTCCAGATGGAGTACCGGGTGACTTTCTCTGACGTTTGGGGTAAAGTCTCTTGGCACGTTCACTCAAAGGCTCATCGTCTGAGCCATCCTCATCATCCAGAGATTCTGTGTAAGAAAAGGAAGTCAAGACGAATAAGTATCTGCTACAGAGAACCGCAATTTTATGTTGATGCTGCGTATCCATAGAGAGAAAATGATCTTACCTTCCTTCTCTGAATCAACAGATTTTTGTGGAGGGACTGAGAAAGTCTTCTTTGCTGCCTTAGAGTTAGTTTTGGCAATTTTTTTGAGAGGCTCATTGTCAGAGCTTTCATCTGTATTCATATCTGAAACATATCAAAAGATTGAAAGCCATTGATCCATTACAGACAAAAGTCAGAAAACACAGCGGAAATATGTTTTGATGACATGCTCATGTTCAACGTCTGAAGGCAGTGTTTGAGCAGTTGGTGGAAGCAAATTTAACAGTCAACTTAGCAAAGTGTGAGTTTGCCAAAGCGATAGTGACCCATCTTGGCAGGGATGTAGGCCAGAGTGAAGCTCGTCCTATGTAGTGATGGGACGTTTGACACAGAGGCACCCAAGCTTGTATCACTCCCGCAAAGCACACTGGTTCGAAACAGTGTTGGAGCTTGTATCGAATTGAAATAATCACGTGACTGATGACGTCCGAAGCTTCGAACGTCACTGAAACTCTAGAAGGGTTTGCTGGATTCATGTCGCTGCGTGCTTACCAACGCCCCGTTAGAATTCACTGGAACATCGCAGGGTTTATGAGTGTGGCTTGCAATTTATTTGATTAGCCTATTAATGTAAATTAGCCTACTCACATACACCTGTACGTAATTCTACGTAGCGGCAGAAGGTGGCATTGTTACAGCAGTTCATTAAATCCATATTTAGCCTAAATAAACATACTTACATTCAAATCCTGATCACAGTAGTTTATATTATTATGTTATATTCAAACATTGGCTTTATATTTTCAACTCCGTCATGTCATGTTCATGTCATTTAATTCAAGTTCAGTCATGTCATGCCATATGCCTGTGTCCAGTCTGTCTCCTATGTTCATGTTGAAAGCTTTGTTTGGCTGTGTCGAGTTCATAGCCGCTGTCATTTCTGCTGACCGACCACCAGATGTCACTGTGTTGTCTTCAATTCTTTGGATCATTTTGCGATACAATCAGGAAGAAGCTTCAGAGGCTTCACAAGGCTTTGTTCGCCCATCACTAGTCCTATGTAGGCTAAGGTGTCTGCCATTGATAAATATCCTGTACCAGCATCCAAAAAGAAACGAATGCTGTTCCTAGGGTTAGTGGGGTAATACCACAGTTTTTGCCACAACTTTTCCATCCAAACATTTTGAGTAAAAACTTGCAGTGTGTGTGCTCTTCCCACTGTAAAACTAAACAAAACAAAAAAACTAGTTTAGGTTAGCAATCACAGTTTCACAGCACCCAACATCCGCACATCACTACTGACAGCTTACTGTACACACTAGTTTGCTTCAGTAGAGTTCGATTTGAAGTGCTTTGAGTGTCTATGATAAAGCGCTATATTCATGTAATGAATTATTTTTATTACACTAGTTTGCTTCAGTTGAGTTATGTTTATTAAATGTACTTGTTCAGTTCAATTGTTGCTGTTTCAGACCTCTTTTCTTTGTTATGCTCCTTAAAGAGCTGTGCGTTCCAGGAAGACTCCATATTTAACTAGAACAAACAAAACATATGTATTTTTGGTACATGTGCTACACGAAAAGCATTTGAACACCTACCCTTTTTTCTTGCTGCGTTCCTTTTGGATTTAATAACTGGCGTTGCTTTTCCAGATGGAGTACCAGGTGCCTTTCTCTGACGTTTGGGGTAAAGTTTCTCACCAAGTTCACTCAAAGGCTCATTGTCCGAGCCATCATCGTCATCCAGAGATTCTGTGTCGAAATCAAGCATAAGTATCTGCTGCAGAGAACAGAAATGCTCTGTTGAGCATATATTTTGAGAGAAAATGAACTTACCTTTCTTCTTTGAATCAACAGTTTTTTTTGGAGGGACGGAGGAAGTTGTCTTTGTTGCTTTGGAGGGCTTTTTGGCAACTTTTCTGAGGGGCTCATTGTCAGACCTATCATCATCATCATCATCATCATCATCATCATCATCATCATCTGTACCACCTGCTTTCTTGTTATCTGTGCCATTAGATCTGAGTGACGTGTTGTCTTTTTTCTCTGGTTTCTTAGCTGCCATAGCTAGGAGAAGATATAAACATACACAAAATGTAATACTTTTTGCTTTTAAAAAGACACAAATATGTCAAGTTCAAAATGTTTTACTTCAACTGGCAGTATTGTTGCCAGTCTGTTTTATTTGTTGTCCTCACCACTTTTGTCCTTTTCTGAATTAGTCTTGGAGCTGCGTGTGTTTTCACGTGACTGTTTCTCCTTACTGTGTGGCTTCGTCAGGAGCCCTGAGAGAGGTACGTCATCATCAGAACAGGAGCTGCCGTTCCCTGATCAGACACACAGTGGGATAAATACCAGTATTTACATCTCAAGTTTCATCTGTTCAAAAATAAATTTGGACCCAAAAAAAACTTTTTCTAGTTTGCATATTCTGATTTTATTGTACTTTAGCCTAAGTATTTTCTAGTAGCTGCCAATTTAACAGTTGACTCAGAAATGTTATACAAATGTATAGTTAAACACTTTAATAGATAAATGGGAGATGGAAAATTAGGACTGCACACAATTCATCTTGGACCAATTAACCAACAAGGCATCTATATATGGGAGTACTATTGGGATATCAGAGATGTGACTATTGTTCTTTACTAATTACAAACTTCTATTGACAGACAATTAAAGTCTGAACAAAGCTGATCCACCAACACCTTTTTGTTAACGTCAGTCAAAAAAATGTCTGTCAGTCTATGAGGGGGCAGCTCCAATAACTCCAAACTTCATCTGCTTTCTAAATAAGTAATTCCAGCATTATGACGTAGAAGTATTCAAATACCTCATTTGAGTAAATGTAATTATACAACAGTACAAAATACTTTAGTTATAAGTCATACAGTCAAAATTATATTTAAGTAAAAGTACAGTAGCAATATAACCAAAACACACTTAAAAGTACTCATGTTGAATGGCACCTTTCAGAGAGTTGTGTTAAATATATAATTAATACTACTGATGCACTAACAAGTGAGTTTTAGCTGGTTGAACTTTAACTACGGGTAGTTTAATCTTACTTATATTTATCATATTTTAGAAGCTGTCCATTATGTAAAAATAATACTCTACAAAGTCACAAGTAATTGATGAATGTAACGGGGTGAAAAGTAGTGAAGTATAAAGCAGCACGACATGTAAATACTCAAGAAAATAAAAGTACTATAAACGTGTACTTAGGTACGGTACTACTTTCCACCACAGTTTATTAGTAGTACGAGTACCACTGTTTGTATGAATAACGCGTATGTTGCCACCGTGCAATTTTTTTTCTAAATACTACCCACGTGACGATACAAATGTAATTGTATTTGATCAGTATCATAACTGTCTGAGACATTAGCAGCAGTGATGTCAATGCTTTATTTCGAAGTTGTAAGCTAACTTAGCTTTTAGCTACAACGCAGTCTAATAAAATGTCTGCCTAGCTACTGAGCTGTAATGAAAAACAACATTGTTCATCTAACTACCTGGGGAGTCGTGTACCACATCATTGGGCACGTCAGCTGTGCTGCAGTCCATCTTGTTGCTCAGTAATAAAATGCTCTTCATCCAAAACGCGCCAAATTGGTCTACTGTTAGCTTCTTCTTTTTGACTTAATGTTAGCTAAATTCGCAGTTTGTTGGTTGTTTTTGACACCAGCTGTTAGGTGCTGGCTCGCGAACTAACAGCTACAGCCACTGTGCCACAGAGTGTCATTTAAAAACGTTTTAAAAACCAGTTACTCCAGTCATGGATATAATGTTCCCAGTCGGTCTTTGGTCCCAGTTTACGTTTAGTTTGTTTTCTTCCGTTTTCGGGTTTAGAGAAAGGCGCAAGTTGGTGTCGCAAGTGCGTGTGTTGCGTGTTGATGACGCTTCCGGGTTGCGAGCGGTTACTAAAGTGCATATTGCCCGATATCGCCACCTACCGTACGGAGTATATAATGCGAGATTCCAGCAGGTAACAGTAACCTTTAAGGAACGTCTCCTAACGTTCAGGGAACGTTCCCTAAAGGTTACCTGAAGGTGTTCTGGTAAAGTGCAGGCATACTTTAAGCTGTAATGTCGAAGATTTTAATTTTAATTCAAACAAAGTCTGTTTTGTCACTATCTATCGCTGATGGAGGTAACAAAAACAATGGTCATTCAGCCTATGGCCCGATCATTGACTGTAAAGGGAAAGTATTGCAGTATTTAAATATTTCCAGTAGCCCTAGGCTAAGAACCGGGTGTCTGGCGTAACCAACATTTCTTGAAAAAAAAATCCTGTATTACAGTTTTTCTCCATTGTAGGTAGGCTACTTATACTTTATTTGCATATTTCCATTGTATGCAACTTTACACTACACCTCAGAGGCAAATGTTGTAGGCTACTTTTTACTTCCTGTACTTAGCTTATTACAGCTGACATCCTAATATCTATTGGAAAGCCTACTGCTTGGGCAGCTTTGCGACTGCTCCTCCTCAGAAAATACAAACTTCTATTAATTTTTTATGTGAACATACCAGTATATTCATGTATTTATATGTATGCTACACCTAACGTAACTTTTGGGGTCCAAACTAGGAGCAAATCTTAACAGCATTTCAATTTATAAACATAAACTTCAATGTAAATTGCACATTTATCAATTTTGTATTAGGCCTATAGCTTTGTCTTGAAATTTTGATGTAGCCCAGTGATTCCCAAACGTTTTCAAGTGTTGGACCCCTAAACTGACATAAATTAGACTACGGACCCCCATTTAATAAGATATCGTCCCAGGGTTCCCCATCTGATTGGAGTTTTGATTTTAGATGTTTAACGCAGGATGTGTATGAAAACCATGTCCAATATAGTCATAGCCTACATTATGTCATTGTGTTACATATGGATATGGAAATATCACAATTGGTATTTAATTGTTTAAATATCATGTGTGGACATTGTGAACTTTGTCTTACTGTTTTGACTTTCCATGTACTGTAATGTGAATCGCATCCTTGTGGTGCTTTGGTATTTGCAGTTTTGAGGAATAAAATTATATTTTTCCACACAAAAAAATATATCTATAATAAAACATTTAAGAGTAGGCTAGCTTCATATACCATTTTTGGCATCTAACCTCTCCTGCACATTTTTTATTTATTTTATTGTTGTTATTGTTATTATTATTATTATTATTATTATTATTATTATTATTATTATTTATATTACTTTCTGATGAAATTATTTTTACTTTCTTGTTAAATAATATACTTTACATAGAATTCAATTTACAAAAAGTCAGTCATCTCAGTTCATAAACAAAAATTATACATACACAAATAAAATTGACATAATATAATGGTAAAAAATAAAAATAAATGAAAAAGTGATAAACTTCTTGAAACCTGGAGACAGCAGGTGTTCCTTAGTTAAATAGTTTTAGTTATTGAAATGCCTTTCTTCTTTGAAACAAGTTTAAAAGACTCAAAGTACACATCCATTTTAATTACCAGTTAAACATGGGATTAAGTTAGAGCATTGAGCTTTGTGCATATGAAACGTCTCTAATAAAATAAAGAGATTTCCAATAGTAGGCTACATGCATGGATATGATGGCTACACGGTTCTTCTTTTTAGTCAGAAAAATTGAAAAACTGACAGTATCCGCCCATGGGTGTGTCATCCGTTGCCACAGTAACCATTTGTTTTGTTACATTTGACATTTCAGAGGACGAGACTACGAAACTAATAGCTACATTTGGGGTTTCAAGTAACAAGGTAAGGTACAATACCTGTTCACAACATGTATCCTAATGTCTGTTTCAAACCAAAATAAGGTTAGAGTTAAAATAGTGTTAGCCACGTTAACTCTGGGGCTAGCGTTAGCTAACTAACTAACGTAAACGCTTGCGAGTGTTTTGGTGTTAAGAGTTGTTAACGTTTGAAATTCAACTTTTTGTTTTACGAAAATTTCAGGAACGCTCTTGGTACAAAAAGATTTGGCTACACAACTAGCCAACATTACAACGTTTGTTCATTTACATATCATTTTGCATTTTACAATGAAATGCAACTTAATGTTTTGTTGTATTTGTACAGTGACAAATAATCTGGAGATTCCTAGGCTTTTCAGATGCCATTTTGCATGTTCTCAATGTCCAATGCTTTTTCTATTCAACAATACATTTGCACAAGGTGTGATTAAATCTTCCTATTTCTTTCTGACATATGATCAGTGTGTGTCCAGTAAAAATGGTCTCATAGGCATTTTCCTTTAGTTTTGAAGTATTTTCAGTTCTCTTTCATCATGAGGCACCCATATTTCTTCTCATTTCTTCATAAATGTTCTCCCTATCACCAGTGGAAAATGATGTCTGGCCTGGACCGCAATTCCCAGCAGGGTGTTGGACCCAGACTTGTTAGTATTGAGGTTATGCGGAACCACTCTGAGCTCTTTAGAGCAGAATGCAAGAGGCTAATGCTGGAAACTGACAAAGCATGCAAACGCATGCAAAATGATGACAACAAGCAACTTGGTAAGTAGGGGAATACAAATCAGCTAGTCTGTGTTTAGCACCAAAGAATGATGTTGCCAAGACTACAGAGGTGGACTATGTTTCTTTTCTTCTACTGTTCAGATCAGCGGGTCAGAGACATCCAGTTTCTGAAGAAGGAGTTGGAGCTAAAGTTGGAGGAGATTATTGTGGAGATTGATGTCCTCGTAGCGTTGCAGAGCAGAGTGGGGAAAGCCCTGGAGGCCTGCAAAGAGCCTCTGAGAGTCACTGTGGTCTGTCTGGAGGAGAGGTTAGGCTGGAAAATGATGGAGAAGAGAGGATCTTGAACAACTCAGAAGAAAATTGCATAATATTTTGATACATTACATCTGTAACTACTCACATCTCACTTGTCTTTTAGAAATGGGTGCCATTGTGAGTTTTCAGTAACATGTCCAACCTTTTCACACCACTTCTTCTTACTATGATGCTTATATATATATATATATTTAAAAAAATTGCTGCAGCAGTTAGGATAAGCAAATGAGTAATGCTCTTCTTGTTCTGTGGCTTGCAGAATGAAACGTCTCCCTTCTGAGAGGCTACACGACGAGGTGGACAGAGAGCTGCTGAAGGAAAGGGAGATTATTGAGGGAGTGGCTTCTCTTCTGCAGAGAGTAGTAGAGCAGATCACTGAGCAGATACGGTAAGAAAAATGGGCTCAGTATGAGTTGCAAAGGGGATCTCAAAAGAATGCAGACCTTTCGGATTTTCCTATCATTTATTGTCTTGAAACCTGGAAAGAAAATCAAATCACTAGATATGGTTGCCAGTAAAGCAAACCAAAATGTGTTGTTTTGTGTTCCAGATTGGACCGATCTGCCAAGTACCAGCTGGAGCAGGATCTGAAGGAGAAATTTGAGGCGCAGTGCATCGACAACTCCTGTGCCTTATTGACAACCCATTCCATCAACAAACTGCAGATCACCAATACTGTTATGCCGAGGTGAACTACCATGTTGGCTCGGTAAAAACAGAGAAACAATGTAACGTCTGTGAAAAGGCAGTTTTTAAGAAAATTCAAAATTTCCTGATGATTGGAAATCATTGCATTTTCTATACGGAAGAAAAAAGACATCTTATTAGTTCCAGATCTTCATAAGTTTTTACACTTCTCCCTCTCTCAGCTTGGCAGTGACTCCAAAGCAGTGGGAGAACATCTCAGATCTCATCATGGCCAAAGCGGAGCAGCAGAAGATAAACTCTCTGTCCCTACGGGCCCTGGTGGAGTCTCTCCTGGAGCAGACGGCTGCTGACATGCACAAGCAGGTCCAGGCCACAGCAGCAGCCTTTAAGCGCAACATTCATGAGATCAAGTCTGCCAAGAGCCAGATGGAGGATCAACTGGCCAAGGTAGAGCAGATGGGTATATGGTGTATATTTGGCAGAGAGAGAGATAGAGAGTGATGTGAAAGGAAACGTCAGGCAGTCGGAGGTAGATGTTAAAAGTGATGATAACAGTGAGAGAGAAAACATTTGGTTTGATTAATCATGTCAGTATTACGTTTTTATAAGATTTGGATATTGGTTGGCCAGTGATGATCCTTTCAATCAGTGGTGTAGTCTAATGTATTGTAGTGGGTATACTGTTCTGTATATTGGCCAGAAACTGCATTTGGGGGAGGGGGGACCATATCATAGTGGGGGGTCTGGGTGGCCAGGGAAGTTTTGAGCATCAACGACTTCATTTCCTGTATTCTGATACACTTTTATGCACCAATTTACAGTGGAAATACCTTTATTTAGCCTATGTGAAGAAGAAAAACATAGATGACAATTCAAACTATATCAAAAATATAATAATAATAACAAAGTATGTTGTTGCGTGTCACTGAGCATTTTCAAGTGGGTATATGGAAATCCTGGAGCTTTCTTAGTGGGTAAACTGCATATACCTGCGTATCACATAGACTACATCGCTGCTTTCAAGGGAGATAGACAGGTGGGTAATAATGTGGTTGATTAATTGCATTGACGTTTTGTTTCATAGTAGCAATAGCTTGAAATCATTTTCCTACTCATTTTCTATTACAGTGAGGAAAATAAGTATTTGAACACCCTGCTATTTTGCAAGTTCTCCCACTTAGAAATCATGGAGGGGTCTGAAATTGTCATCGTAAGTGCATGGCACTCCTTGGTTATCCTGGCTGTGTGCTTTGGGTCATTGTCATGTTGGAAGACCCAGCCTCGACCCATCTTCAATGCTCTAACTGAGGGAAGGAGGTTTTTCCCCAAAATCTCGCAATACATGGCCCCGGTCATCCTCTCCTTAATACAGTGCAGTCCCCCTGTCCCATGTGCAGAAAAACACCCCCAAAGCATGATGCTACCACCCCCATGCTTCACAGTAGGGATGGTGTTCTTGGGATGGTACTCATCATTCTTCTTCCTCCAAACACGGTTAGTGGAATTATGACCAAAAAGTTCTATTTTGGTCTCATCTGACCACATGACTTTCTCCCATGACTCCTCTGGATCATGCAAATGGTCATTGGCAAACTTAAGACGGGCCTTGACATGTGCTGGTTTAAGCAGGGGAACCTTCCGTGCCATGCATGATTTCAAACCTTGATGTCTTAGTGTATTACTAACAGTAACCTTGGAAACGGTGGTCCCAGCTCTTTTCAGGTCATTGACCAGCTCCTCCCGTGTAGTTCTGGGCTGATTTCTCACCTTTCTTAGGATCATTGAGACCCCACAAGGTGAGATCTTGCATGGAGCCCCAGTCCAAGGGAGATTGACAGTCATGTTTAGCTTCTTCCATTTTCTAATGATTGCTCCAACAGTGGACCTTTATTCACCAAGCTGCTTGGCAATTTCCCCGTAGCCCTTTCCAGCCTTGTGGAGGTGTACAAATTTGTCTCTAGTGTCTTTGGACAGCTCTTTGGTCTTGGCCATGTTAGTAGTTGGATTCTTACTGATTGTATGGGGTGGACAGGTGTCTTTATGCAGCTAACGACCTCAAACAGGTGCATCTAATTTAGGATAATAAATGGAGTGAAGGTTGACATTTTAAAGGCAGACTAACAGGTCTTTGAGGGTCAGAATTCTAGCTGATAGACAGGTGTTCAAATACTTATTTGCAGCTGTATCATACAAATAAATAGTTAAAAAATCATATATTGTGATTTCTGGATTTTTTTTTTTAGATTATGTCTCTCACAGTGGACATGCACCTACGATGACAATTTCAGACCCCTCCATGATTTCCAAGTGGGAGAACTTGCAAAATAGCAGGGTGTTCAAATACTTATTTTCCTCACTGTAGGTTTACTACTAATACTGGTTTACCCTGGTGTGATACATCTATCCCCTATAGATTCTGTCTGAGTTTGCCAGCCAGCAGAGGATCAGAGAGGATCTGCAAGTGGCCATCGCAGGGAGTGAACATGCTTTGAGTTTGGCCCAGGCCCGGCTGGCTTTGCGGCGCCAGAGGCCTGGCAAAGAGCAGTGCTACGATCCAGCACAGTCCCAGCTCTTGGCCGAGGTCCAGCAGCTCACCACTCACATCAACAAGTAAGTTGAAATACAGTGAAATACATACAGTGAAAGTTTAATGATGCCAGTGTTGAGAAACAGCTAGCACATATGCTAGTTTACAAAAGCTTTAACTAAGACATCTAGAAATAAATACAACACATGGGAAGAACTCAAACATCATTATAATTTAAATGGAATTTCAAAATGTCAAAATGTAATGAGTGTAAGAAAGCATGTATAACAGCATAATGAAGGTTTTCAAATAAGAGTAGCGGTAGAAAACTTTATTTTGAAATGCACAAAAGTATACCATGTTAATGTCTGGTTTAGATGGATTGCATAGATGCCATTAAAATTGATAAAACTGATTTGTTCCTGTTTTATAACATGGTTCTTCCCATATTGGCTGATGTATTGTTTAGAGATATAACCATTTAGGACAACTCGTTATGTGGCATCTCTTTATCTCCGCACTCTCAGTCTGGTTGGGGCAGTGGCCAAGTCAGAGGAGGAGCAGAGGGCTCTGGATCGCTGCCAGCTGGAGTTGCAGGAAAACATTGAGATGAAGGCCAGCTCTCTCTACATTGACGAGGTCATCTGCGCCCAGCACAAGGAGCCCATTATCATACATAACTTCTGAGGCAGTCAGCCACAGGAAAGGTAGAAAGGTCTACTGTACATAGACCTAGAAAAGTACATATACCTTAATATAAAGGTCACTTCAAATTATATTTGTGAATCTATTTTCTTCAGTTTATTCACTGTGAGCGCTGTGTGACTTTCTAAAAAATCCTCAGTAATGGTTACACTGGTTTCCAATCCTAAGGGTTTCTCATGAAAAGCTTGCATTTGACCGAATATACAAATTGTTTTATTTTAAAAGTCAGCTGTATAAAATATCTCCATATTTCACAAGTAACCAGTGAAAAGATGACCAGGAGCCAGTTACACCAGCTCTAAGTAAAGATTTACACATCACATAATAATTAAAATGGGTTGCATACCACAAGGCAGTTCTTACCCTACGGTTGGATATGTTAAAAAAAAAAAAAAAAAGAAAAATCACATTTCACATACATAACCCAATATACCTCAAATAATATGTCAACAATAACATCAGCCTAAATGACACTGGTCTTCCCAAGTACTCGTCCTGCATGTTTTAGATCTATCCCTGCTCTAACAGCTGATTCAAATGATCAACTCTTCATGAACTCCTGATGCTGTTTGATAACAAGCTGATCTAAATCAGCTGTGTTGGAGCAGGGAGAGCTCTAACACATGCAAGACAAGGGGGACAACTCCAGGGGAGGTTTGGGATCCAATTAAATATCCAAATTGTTGCTGGTTAAGTAGGTCTTGGATTCTTGTTTAAGCTCTATTCATATCTTTAGACATTACTCTAATAACCCATTTAAGTTGACTTTAAAGAAAAGGTTGGCAAAAATCCTGATCGATAAATATAATTATGCTGAATTGAAGAGACAAATATTCATCCACAAGTGAAAGTGGACAGTATGGCAGTTGATAGCTCAGTTTATTACACACATACAAGATAAATACTCAAGCACTGTAATGCTGGACAAACAGGACATGATCATCTAGATGTACTGATCCAGACAGAGATATGAGGACCTACAGTACATGTAAAGCTTCATTAGTCAACATTAATCAAAGAAAGTGAGGACATTGTTGTGCTGCTCATTGAAACTAATAAAAGAGAAATAGTTTTTTTTTCCTCCTTCGGTTGGTTGTGTTATTTTGTTCCAACCATTTTCAGAATTGTCCTCTCAAAATTATTTTCTTCTGTAATTTTCTGTTGTCTTGATCACATCCCTGAGACCGTAGGGGGACAATCCTTCTGTCATACTTGCTATTCAACTTGTCATACACATGAACTATTCATTTCTTACTGTTTTTAAATCAAAAGTGCTACAGAAGTACTCCTACTATATATATATCTAACTTCCCATTTCACATCACCCAACACATATCACATAATGCTAATCTATCATTACAGCTCTATAAAACATTGGTAACACTCAAAGATTTTTTAATATCACTATGATATAATCTCTTGAAACTTGATCCTTGGAAATTAAATTTGACTTAATTAATGATTAGACAACAGAGAGTTTACCAATGTTTTAGAACCTTAATCTTTCAAAATGAAATGTTCTGACCATTTTTTAATCACTGAAGTGCTACCTACACCACTCATTAAACTCAACATCATCCTGCTTTCTAGCACAGTGGACCCAGGCAGAGCTGCACAGGGATTATCCATTATTGATGTCTTGCTCTTCATTTTGTGTCGTGTCACCTGCAAACGTTTTACCAGCTTGATTTTTTTATATAAATAAAAAGCACTTGTTTGTGTTAAATATGTAGAGCCCAGGCCCTGAAAAGCCCTACTTGACCCCGCTGTTGGAAAAGTATCTAACAGCATCTTGCTGATCAGACGCATCACAGTACAGTGAAATATCATTACAAGTGGAGCAAGGTTAACTCAGTCCAGGTTGTTTAACGGTCTGCTGCTTTGTGCAACCCGTGTGTCCATGCTGGTGTTTGGGAGTGCTCAGGTACTGACAGAGTTTACATAGCAGCCATCTTGCTGGCCTCTCTGACCCCACTCAGGTAGGCTCCCGTCACAGTCTGAGGGAAATGTCTGTTGGTGGCCTGGTAACGAAAACCAACAACAACAAATCCATTAAACGTTTTAAAGTCTGCAATATGATAGCCTGATATAGGATAGCTAATGACGAAACAATGCCCAAATATCTGACGTAAGCAGGTTGACTGCTGTGAACAACTTATATATAAACAATAGTAATTCAGTTTGACAAAGTAATTTTAGCTTAATTAACTAGGTTTTTTAATCAAATCTTTCATCATTATCTCATCCTTAGAAAGCTCCAGAAAAAGATAGCACCACATAAGTGGAACTTGTTTTAAGATTATTTCATCAAACGT
This sequence comes from Perca flavescens, assembly GCF_004354835.1. Classification (NCBI taxonomy): domain Eukaryota; kingdom Metazoa; phylum Chordata; class Actinopteri; order Perciformes; family Percidae; genus Perca; species Perca flavescens. Next base: position 10,095,423 of record NC_041344.1, on the reverse strand, counting down.
GGTGCACTCAAAGTAATTTATTTCCTGCAACATAATTTCTTTTTTATGAACCAAAAACAGGTTAGTTTGCCAAGCACCACCTGCAGACACCCAAACTTTAACAGTAGTGGTTTGAGAGGCCTTTTTTACATAAGTAATTCTGAAATGTTACAGTAGGAAAAGCACAGGTGTAAATAATAAACTTAATGATGGCTGACTTCCATTTAGCTGCTCTGATTTCAGGGTCCTGGTATTGTTCATGCTCTCTCCCTGTCACATAGTCATGGTTTACTGGGACACTTTAATAGAACAAAGCAGTCATTATTTAGTAACATTTGTGCTTTTCCTATTAAGTCTTCTGTGTAAAAGAACTGTTGATATGAAAAGTGCAGTGGGGAAGACTCCAAAGAACTGTTAGCTTATCCATAATACTGTCAAAAGCAAATACAACTCACATTATCACTTTAAATTAACAGACATTTGATTTCTCTCTTCTTCTTTTAAATAAATGGTAAAAGCAGCATTACCTCTCCAGCAAAGAACACTTTTCCCTGCACGTCTTCAGCGAGGATGTCGTAGGCCTCTCCACTTCCCCCCGTCTTTACAAAGCTGTAGGACATCTGGGACCACACGTCTTTGCTCCAATGTGTGACAAAGAAATGCAGCGGCTCTGGGACCTCCTAACAAGGATGACGGACAGTAAATAAGTCCGGTCAGTAATGAGAAACACAAAACATACAAGTAGATCTGAAATAAAGGTGTATAAAAAAGGTAATAAATGTTAATAGAAAATGTGCCACTTGAATTGGATGTGTTGAATCCTTTTTCTAGAGCAAGAACATAAAAAAAAACAATGAACTCAGGGATCAGTTACCCTGCATAATGTAATAAGCAACAAAGTGTCAGTTACACTAGCAGAATGTGACAGCTTTACCTGCTCTTTGAAAAGTTCTCGCAGGATCTTCATGCACTCATCCACCACCTCCTTGTCCTCCATGTCTCGGACAGCAGGAACAGCCTCACCAGTGATAACGGACATGAGGACAGCCCGCTTCCCCTACACACAAATAAAGCATAAGGGCCATTTAATCAGGCCATGTCAAAATGTAAAATCAAGAAATGCTACTTCTATTTTTGTACTCTATTTTAATGCTCCCTCATCTTTTTTCTTTTCTTTATCTTCTGTATACTTGTTATGACAGCATTCAAATGTCCATTTTTTCAAAACATAAAGAGCATTGTTCTCGTAGTTTGGTTTGCAGTCTAAAACCAGTAGTTCAAACCTATTTTCCTTGGTAAGAACAGGTATCATATGTGTAATTTCTGACAGCAGAGAATGTGATTAAAAGACATGTTGAGCGGTAAGATATTATCTTGTTGGGTGAAAAAAAAAAATAAATAAAAAAAAAAAAAAAAAAAAAGAGTAAAAACAAACCTGTGGATCCAAGTCATAGAAGACACTGAACATGCCTCTCTTGTCAGTGCCTGGTGGTATGTGACCAAAGTAGTCTGCACCTTGGATTTTCTTGTCCCAGAATCTGTACGGGAACTGAAGAGCGATCTGGAAGAAGTTTTAAAGTAATAGTTTAGCATCAACAAGGAAGCAAATTTTCACTGTTATTTTTGTCTTAAAACTAAATGTTCTGAATACATTTGCCAACAGTTGCCCGGTGGCATGTACTGGTTATCTAACCCTAGAATTATAAAGTAAACATCAAAACAGTTATTACCTTTTCTATGATACCAGCTCCTAGACTGTGAATTGCTTTCAATTTCCTTTCAGGAAGTGGAGGGTTGAACTGAATCAAGTTCCTCTGAAGTAAAGTCAATGGGACCGTAACAAGAACCTAAAAGAGTAACATTAAATCATGATGATCCACACTGAATACATCCACATTCAAGACAAAGTCTGAAAAAAAAAAGATACATTTTGTAACTTATCAACATGTTTTTACCTTCTGTGCTTTCCACTGGGACCCGTTGGAGGAGGTAACTTTGACAACATCACCAGAGTAATCAATGGCCTGAATCTGGAATTGAAAAAAAGAATATGTACACCTGATTTTGATTTAAAACATTGGGATTTATTTATGTAGTAGCCAACGTACTGTAAGAAAAGGTAAAAGTAGCTTCTGAAATTAAAAGATTGCATTACAAACCGGGCACTTTGTGCGGATATCGAGGCCCTCGGCCAGTTTGTGGAGTAAAGCAGAGTAGCCCTTGGTGAGTAAAGTGTGGTCTCCTGAGAACTGGGCAAAAAACTCATTGTGGTCCCAAGATCTTGCCGATACCTAGAAACAAATAGACTTTTTTTCCATCATCTTAAAGCCACAAAATCTACATGTATGGGGAATGTATTCACAATAAACCAGCCTTAATTTAAAAATGTAATTTATCTTGCAGCCCTTTAGCGTTTGAGTTTTCCAGACCTGGTCTAACGTGCTTCCACAGGCGTACTCCAGGTTGCTGAGATGAAACTGAAGCACTTTCTCCTCTAACTCACTGAACTGGATTCCAGACTCCTGAAGGAAGTTCTTCTTCACCTCCTGGACTTTTTCTGTAGAGATTAAAGGCATACAACTAAAAAGGTCAAATATCTCCTAAACGCTGACCAAATTCTGTTTCTATAGGTTGTTTTTTTTTTTATTGAGGAAATAGTTTTGCTGAGTAGCACACTTTTTCTCAGCACTACTTCTATGTAACTTGCATTGTACATATTCACACTTGTGAATGGTCCAGTAGTGCAATGTGTTCCTTTCCCCCCCTCCCCCATGTCACAACTATGACATCTGGATTTTATACGTAGAGCTCATCATCTTGACCACGTAGTAATAATTTGCAGGTGAGGCCAAACATGAGAATGGCTGCTGTCATTGCTATTAAAGTCTGATAATAAAAGCTATCAAAGCTCCCACTTGTTAAAGTGACTTTACTGAACTTCACACTTTGGATTAAAACAAATCACGTTGTGTTTGGGGATAACAGTTCGCCACCTCTTAGTGGTGTGTCCTGGTTCTGCGTCTTGTCCTTCCTCCATTCTGACACCACGTCCAGGATGGCGTTGAAGTGGAACTCCATGCGCTTGTCAATGGCTGGGTCAGTGACCTGCCCCCCCTCCTGGAAGAGGTCACACCGCTCTCCCAGCTTGTGCATCTTGATGCCCATCTGCAGCAGAAGAGTGAAGAGTCAAATTAGACTAAAGACAAATCCTAGAGTCACGTACAAAAAAACGCCACAATAGTGGACAGTTTAGTAGTTTCCATTAATCAGATGACAAGCAAGACTTACAAATCAAGTTTAATGTACAGCAGAAATATGTAGAATTCTTTCTTTGCTGATTTTAGAGTTCTTCAAAATTCTTACCTGTTCACACATCAGGGCGATGGGGTTGTTTACACAGCCATTGACAATTTGAGCTCCTCGCCCTACAGTGACGCCCAGAGAAGTATCATCCCACACACGACCTCCAATTCTCTCCCTGGCCTCAAGCACCACCAACTGTAAACCAATGAAAATCAAGAGTGTAACGGGACAGCACGGTGACGAGCGAGGGGTAAAATAGGAGGTCAGAGAAGATGTGCCAGAGGAAATAACGACAGGTTACCTGAGTGCCAAAGTTTTGCAGCTGCCGTGCAGCAGCCAGCCCTGAAGCCCCGGCACCGATGATGATAACGTTCCTCTGCAATGTTAAATGTGGGAGGTTCTGTAAGTCTCAACGATGATTGAAAAAACATTGACACGTGGTGTGCGCTGATCAAGTAAAGATGAGGACACTCACAGAGCCGTGTCTTTCAGGGAGCAGAGGCTGTTTCACTGCCAACACACCAGTGTTGATGAGGCCCTTCCTGATCATGAAGTGGAGCACCCGGTCCATCTCCTGCACGCAGCGCACACGCACCAACCCCCGGACAATGATGTGCATGGCACATTTCTGGGAAGTCAGCAACTCCTTTAGAAAAACAGGAAAATTTGATATGAGTTTGCTGTTGTTTAGAGTCGTATGTTCTTTGTATATATTCCAGGTTCAAACCCTAAAAAGGTGAAAACATTATAAAACATGCAATGTTTGTACGTCACGTTGTCTGCAGTGTACCTTGCAATTCTTGTGCCAGGATGCCAGAATAAGGTTACGCAAAGCCAAATACATGGTGGGATCCCTGGAAAATTCTGGAAACTCGTAAAGCTCATCCAGCTCCATCATATCCGGCCGAACGCACAGAGCCTTACCACACTCATTAGGCTGGTAGAATGGCTGGAAGTATGGACACAGGCCTGGAACTGAGGGAAACAATCATTATTACTACACCACATTACAATTTGCTTTAGACTTCTAGCTGTAAATAGGAGGCTGACCAAGAATAAACTATAGGAGTTGACATTTTTCATTCCTCTTACACCCACAGACTTACTTTGTGGCTGGACGGCTCTGCAGTGATCTGCCCTCAGCTCAGACATGTTGCTTGGAGAGCCTGATGGACTCATTCCCACACAGTCAGGGTAGTAGGCAGTGAGGAACGGGCTGGCTGGACTTTCTTTGAACAACGGAGGCAAAATCAACATGGAATGCCACCAGCTGTCAGTCACCTCGGCCACTCTCTGTGAGAATGAAACGGCATGGGATTAAAGAGGATGCAAGTCATCACTTTATTTTATGATAACTGCTATGATTCCAAAACAGATCTTATAACACACATCACCAGCTTACCAAGTCCTCTGGTTGGGAGCACTGGTCCAGTCCCTCACACTGCGGGCAAAGACACAAAATCATCATCACAAATGTCGCTTGCTAGTGGCTGGCTGATTTTTTTTTTTTTTTTTCCCCATTTCCGGTTTACCTTGATGTTGTTGAACTTCATCCCACAGCGGTACGTTGCTGCTAGGGAAGCAGTGAGCTGGATCTCCTTGGTCAACTGACGCCATTTCCTACAGTCTGGTTTAGTGCATTGTACCTGAAAAGGAAAATATCACAATTAACATTGAAAGCCATCACCTTTTCACTTAGTGTATTTGTGACATGGAAAACATAGAATAACCACATTTATCTATGTAACCAGGAACGCTGCTTACCCAGAATGGCAGCTGCTGATCTGCCATGAAAGCTTTAAGACTGGGCTCACTTTTCCCGTTACTAGTCCATACCTTCTTCCACGAGGCAAAGGTCTCATAGCCATCTTTGTGGCTGACGGTGAAAAGAAATTTAAAAAGTTAACCTTACGGCCTTGATGCAACAGCATAAATGCCACCATGAAACAAACTTGTTTATCAATGTTATGCAAGTAGTTGTTCTGTCAACATTACCTTCTGTAGTAGTGATCAAAACACTCGTTGCAGAAATGCTCACCACATGACAGATGATACCAGCGAGATGTGTATCCATTTTTAGCACACCTGAAAAAGAGACACAATTCAAATCTCTCTCTAAAAAAAGTCAGCGAGTAAAGATCTGATTTATATATTATACCAAGAAAAATGCTACCTTTCAGATGCACTTGCAAAGCAAACTGGATATGTGGCAGAGCATCCGGCCTTCTCACACTTTCTGTACTTCTTCTCGGACTGGTCATCTTCCTCCTCTGTGTCTGTGGCTTTTCTTTTGCTCTAGAAGAGAGTGTGGAGAAACTATTCACTGAGCTCAACTCAATTGTATTCATAGAGCACTATAAGGGCTGAGACAGTATAAACCACAACGTCCCTGGTTTGAATCCAACCAGCCCTTTCTTACATATAATTGTTCTTTTTCTCCATACATCTCCTGTGTGACTTTCGACTATATACACTGTCAATTAAAGCCAAAAATGCTCCCCAAAATAAGCTTTAAAAAAAAGCCTCAAAATTCAAGATCTGTCGGACACAAACAAATGGGCAAGTAAACGGAACCAAGTAAGAAACTTGAGACATGACTGTGTTCATCAGGTTGAACATGCATGCTGCAGTTTACCTGTCCAGGTGGAGGGTTGTTGGTGCGCTTCACCCGGACATTAATCTGCCTTCCAGAGGAGCGCAAGGTCTGTCCGTCCCCCGGGGAGTCCCCGGAGCTCCTCTTCTTGGCTCGCCGAGCACCAGAGGCATTCCCAGGATAGTCTAAACATTGGTAACAACAATACATATTTAATAGTGGACAATGCAGTGCAGCTCAGTTCTGAATAGGCCTTATTGTGACGGATGAGTCTCTTTCTGACAGATAATGGGATTAACGGAACTGATTACAAATTGACCAAAGAGGATTAAACACTAGACTAAATTGTAAGAAAACACAGCAAACGTGGCGACATATTAGCAAGCTCTTTAAACCAGACAAACAATGTCCGCCTGTCACATTTAGCATGTAGCAGTGAGTAGCAGCGCGCTATGACCACTGACCTGCATCCGACAGCATGGCTGACTGTGGTGTTTCTTTAAAACCCGGAGATTAATGACGTTTATGTGAGTAGCTGAGACGGGTTTTTTAATTGTTAGAATTCGTCTCCCTTTTATTGTTGTGGGTGAAAATCAATGCGCTGTTGTTGCGAGAATACCACTTCCTGTTTTATAGCGGAAATGGGCGTTTCGTGTTAAGATTAGTTTTGAGCTCTGCTGTTTGCCGTAGTACACGGTAACCATGGCAACTGTAATAATGTTACACCGTCAGACAAGCAAACGGAGATGTTGGATGACTAACGTTATTTTTACATGCTTTTTTAACAGAGTTTGGTTACTAGAAACAACTCGGGTTCAGGTTGTGTTTCCGTTAATGTTAGGTCGTTTTTCTTTTTAGCAAACAGAGACCGACGTTAGAAAGTAAACTTGGACGCGTTTATAACGTTTATAACTGACTCTTTTAGCTAGCTAAAGTTTAACGTTACCACCTGGCAGCAAAATCATTTCGTGAGGCAACAATTCAAATTTACCGACAATGTTTAAAGTAGCGTTAAGACGTTAATGCAAAAGGTTCCTTGTCATTTTGGAAATGGATTTAAGCAAAGTTGTGCACAGAAGAAAACCGGACATTCCTGTAAGGTTATTCAGACCAAGAGCACCGGATAAGAACCAGCATATTCAAGAGGTAAACAGGTCATATTCATCTAGCTAACGTCAGTGGTGCAACAAGTATTAAGATCTCCTAAAATTAGCAATACCACAATTCAAAAATACTCACTCAAAAACTTAAAAAGTAAAAGTACTATAAAGAAAATGTCCTTAAAGTATTCACTATGCAGCCAAAATGATCTATGTCGTTTCGAAATAAAAGGGAAATATGGGAATATGCACCAATAAAGTTCAATATTTATTGAAAAGGGACATTGGGTCCAGAATTATTTATATTTTATGGAGGGGCTCAATGTCAAAATCTGATTTTAATACCTTTATTATTTCTGTTTATGCTCACATGTTCCTCAAAAATGTGTAGTTACTTTATTTATTTTTTAAAGTAATTAGCAGACAGCAGACCAGTGACCTGCTAGTCCTTTAACATAGGAGAGTGGGTTGGTTTGATGATTTGGGCAGGATATAATTAAGATGCAATGTGTAGTCTAATGTGTGAGCTGTATTTGATGGGTAGTTAGAGACAACAGGGTACATTTCCAATTGGTTAATTCAGCGATGCAGATTTTTTCAAATATATCCATTATATACAGTATATTTTATATGAATACCTGTATACATTTTTTAAATATTATTTAGACAATATATTGTATATTATCACATTTAGTTGGCAAAAAAATGTAAAATGTGGACCTGTTGTGCAATTTTAAACACCTAGCTAATTGCCAGATGGCGCAAAGCTCTGAATTTGGTTATTAAGTATAGAAACTACAAAAAAGAAAAAGAAAAAAGAGGGTTGAAAAGCCTTGTGAAATGTTGGACCATACTTTATCCCTTACTTCTATAATAAACTATGGATCTGGAAATAAAGTGCATTTACTTAATTAAAAAAATATTATAAAATAGGCTGAAGTTTTGCTTTTTTTAAACTCAAAGAAGACTTGGAGACATGCAACAAAATATTACAAGAACGTTTACACATTTTAATGCAAACATCCATCCATCCATCCATCCATCCTTCCATCCATCCATCCATCCATGTTTAATGCAAACAATTTTGTCAAATCTTAAGAATACAAAATATAAATGTATTTAAATAAACAAATAATTGTGACAAACTTGTGTTCAAGTCTGTCTGTCACCAAAGAAGCGAGACTAAACTGTAATTTCTCAACAGTTTAGTGTTAAAAGTCTTGAACTCATCAAGGTGATTCGTCTTCTTGAAGATCCTTTGACAGTAAGTTCAACTTGAATGTCATCAGACTTTTTTTCTGTTTCCAAGTTATGTTATATGTAATCATACTGTATATTCTGTTTTTACCAAAGGCTAACTTGAAGGAGAGGCACCTTTTTGTACTGAAGAAACTACTGAAGAGGAACCAAATTGGCTTTGTATCCTTTGTTCTGGATTCCGTCTTCTGATTTCTGATTACGCAGACTTCTCTTTCCAAGAGATATTTTCCAAAATAAATCTCTTTCAGGTGTCACACACACTGCAGCAGATTGTCAAATTTTCCTCATTACTGTCTCCTGGTACAGTGATGGAAATAGATTTGCTCTTATGCAACCTGAACACCGAGCCAAACGTCGTTCCCAAGGCTCTAATTTACAGCTGTAACGCTGTTGCTGTCAGCATTTTCCCTGTTAAGAAACAACCTTAGTTATCATGGTGACTCTTTCCCCATCACTTCCCCTCCCTCACTGGGATTTTTCTCTGTATAAGCTTGAATGTTTTTTTTTATACTTCTTAAATTATTTCAAGCTTTTGAAGGACCTCACAGGCATCACCAAAATACTCAACATCTGTGCTGAGAAAGTGACGGATCACCCTGAATATGTGCCAGTTTTGTGTGAGGCAATTCAAATTTGTAGGTAAAAAAACTCAAATATTTCAAGCCTACATGGAAAAGACTGATGTTTTTTGTTGTGACATCATCAACATGTGGATTTGCTTCATCTCAGGCTTCCCTTCCTAAAGGAGAAAGCATCTGATGAGCTGAACTACGCCCAGGACGTCATAGAGTTCCTCTCTGACATGGGTACACGGATCACTTAAGTTTCATTTCATAGTTTTACATTAAACTGTACTGTAGCACTGTCGCTTTTGGCAAACATTTAACATTTAATTTTCAGGACTATTTTCAGTGGTGGATTAATACACATTTGGTGAGTAATTCCTGCAGCAGGAAAAGAGATTTGTTAACAGAAAAATATATGTAAAATATCACCAGGCTTACTCATATTACATGTATTGTGTGTCAAAGTTACATTATCGTGGTGTGACCTCTAGCTCACCCAGTAAGAGCGTGCGCCCCATGTAGGCTGAGTCCTTTGCAGCGGCCTGGGTTCGGATCCGACCTGCTGCCTTTTGCTGCGTGTCATCCCCCATCTCTCTCCCACCTTTCCTGTCTATCCACTGTCACTATCGAAAAAAGGGAAAAGCCCCAAAAAATAATCTTTAAAAACATTATTTAAAGAAATTTACATTATCGTTGTGTGGTAATGCAGTTGTTTTTGCGTTGACACGCTTGTGTAACTTTTTAATGCAAGACATTACAAAGTCCATATTATCCTTCATATATTTTTTACTTGATTTTTACTTTACATTGCTCAAAACTGATTTGGTCTTTTAGTGAAGAAAGCAGTTTCTCCCGACAGGAGTGACCATGACGAGTGACTCTGACAGATGTGTTTCTCTTGGCAGGCTGTCTGATGAGGGTGCCAGATGCTGAAGTGAGGCAGCACATAGTTGAGTCTGTGAAATCATTCTACAGCTGTGTGGCTCCTAAACAGCTGCTTGACGGTACGGACCGTCTCTCCAAGCCAAAGCCTCGGACTTTCCACTCTGACAACCGATTTTCTAGACTTTCACCGAGTGAGGTTTTCTCATGGCTTCTGTGGTGGCATGCTTGTGCCTTGCTTTCTTTTCTTTTTGTTTTGACTATTTCTTTCTTTTCTTTGTGTGTGTGTTTTTTTTTTTTCTTTCTTTTCTTTCTTTTTCTTTCTTTCTTTCTTTCTTTCTTTCTGTATGTATTTCATGTTTTACATTTTTTACAGTCTTACTGATACGTCACAAGACTGATATGATGATGAATCAGTATTGGCTTCTCAATCTGGCCAAATATAATCGTCAAACTCATTGTTCAACCCGAATTTCCCCTCTGGGGATCAATAAAGGCTTATCTTATCTTAAAACAACTTTGTAAATAAACACTGTATAAACACAGTTTTGTATACATAATATAATTAATATGACTAAAATGTTTTTAAAATATTTTTTACTGCACTAGAAATCCACCATCAGTTAGACTCAAATTTTTGTGTTCTTTTGAATCTATTGTTTTAATTATTTTCATTGTTTATCACAAAAATTGTCATTGGTATGGTGTTGTTCCCGTTCCTCCGATTTCCTATTAAGAGGCATTTGTAAACAATAATGGGTTGTTTTCTGTATTTGTAATTTTTGTTTCTTTTGTCTTCTCTTTAGTTTGTTTCTTGCTGTTCACATCTTACATGCTAAAAATGTATTTTATTATCTATTTTAATGTGTGTTCTGCAGGGCTTCAGCCAACCTCTCCAGGCTACAGGCTGCAGCTGCTGGAGCGCAGTGACCTGGCTCAGACGTTGCTCCTCTCCATGGCCGCTCTGGATAACCAGCCCGCCATCAAGCTGCAGCTCCTGCAGACACTTCAGATCCTCTCCAGCTCCTCTGGTCAGTAGCTGATTTTATTCTGGATCCACTGAGGTAGTGGAGGAGGGGATCTGTCAGACATGTCAATCCAACCTCCTTCATTAGATAAAGTAGCCAGCTCTCAAGTACATAAATCATCTCATGACCGAATAACAATCAGACAAACAATCAAAAAAGTGCTTTTAAGTGTCCTTGCGTCAATGTCAGCAGGTCAGTGGGTTGTTTTATCATCAATCACATCAATCGCATTTCATTTTACAACCACAGATATGAACTGTGCGCTAATACTGAATGCACGAGGAGCAGAGATGATCTGTCTCCACATGAACGAACCCGACCCGTCCGGTCAGGTCCTGTTCCGCTCCACCGAAATCCTCTGGAACCTGCTGGAGAGAGGCAGCGAGGAGGTCACTGCTCAGCTCAGCAGCATGGAGTGTGTCATGTATGTCTCCTGTGGGTTTAACATGTTTTCATATGTGACTGATGAGGACAGTGTGTGCTTATAGAGTTAATTTCTTATAATTACTTTTTATGTACTTAGGGAGAACAAATCCTGAAATAGATAGAAACCTAAAATGTTAATCCCTTTTAAATTTATCAACAAGTTCAAGTTATATGAGTCAAGGATGAATTAATGTCTACCCTCTAAACATTTGTCTACTTTTGTGCTCTCATTCTGTCCAAAGAGCTTTTGGATATTTACTTTTTGTTCATTTGTTCATTAGGTCACTGAAAGAAGCGTTTTTTCACCAGCTGATGAGCGGTTTCCGACAATCTGACCTCCAACTCAGAAATGATCTGCTTGTGATCACAACTCTCATCGGGGAAAATCCAAACTCTCTGCTTATTGTGAGTACAGGATAGGTCATTGTATCATGGAAACACACTGCAGCAGATATTTACAGTCACATATGGAGAAGGTGTGTAAAATATGTCACCACAATTTGCTTGACATCATGTTTCTATTTTTAGGAGAGTTCATTTGCCAAACAGCTCGTGGTTTTGGTCACATTTCCAGAGAGTGAGGCCACTCTTTCCTTATACATCTTTGCTCATTTTTACATTTGAAATATAACAGGACAAGTACAGTTACATTAGCATCTTTTATGATAACAAAAATGCTTCCTTTATGTTTTAGTGAAAAGTCACAACCCTTTGGTCCACAACCTCAAGCTCACCTACAATAACGAAGACTTGAAAATGAAGAAGTTGCTTTTGAATCTGTTGGTTTTAATGTCAAAGGACTTAGCTGCCCTGCAGGTCAGTCCCACACTCTCAGTGTCACACTTAGTGTCTCTTTAACTGTTTGACTAAAGGTCACATTTTTAACACCCATTTTTAATGTTCCCGCTATGTTTTCTTCTCATAGCTGTATAAAGAGGAAAGTGTTATGCTTGTTCTGCTGACGCTTGCAAAGCCGCCTGCTGCCTCGTCTGAGCCTCGGTCAGCTTCACGTCAGTGGTCTTCCGTCCAGCAGGAGGAGCTCCAGCTGCAGGCGCTGGCAGCCCTCTCCACCCTCGCTCCACTCATGTTGGATGACTACATGTCCTGTCAGGGAAACGCGTGTCTGCTGCTCATTCTGGACTGGTGCGTTGCTCAAGGTGAGGATGCTGCAAAACACAAATTCCATTTTTATTCATAGTGTCAAATCATAACATAAGTTATCTCAGGACACTTTACAGATAGAGTACCACACTCTATAATTTACAGAGACCCAACAATTTCCCCCCAAGAGCAAGCATTTGGTGCGACAGCAGCAAGGAAAACTTTCCTAACGAGAGACTAAAGAGAGCCTGTCCTGTATCGGAAATGTCAAAGGTCAAACTCCAACATTCATGTGTCCTGTCAGAGTGCCCTTGAGCAAAACATGAGTCACTGCTCGCTCACTCACTCTGAGATGTTGTAGATGCATCAACTTTAACTGACACTTCAACTGCTTTAAGCGCTTCAACTGCAACTACCATACAACATGTCACATGCAAACAAATAACATTTTTGGATGCTGTAACCCCATTACAGTGCTTTTGTTTTTCTCCATAATTTGGGTATTGTAGTCTTTTTTCATTAAACAACAGTATCCTCATATCTTTCCTCCAGATGCTCTCTTTGGTCAGGGTGACATGGGAGAAAGAGGCAGTAAAAAGGCTCAGATGCGACATTGTATCAGAGTGCTGAGATCTGTGACGTCTTTAGGTGAAGATTCAGTCCACCTGGACCTTTGTGATCAAGGAACCATCAACCAGCTCCTCGGTAAATTTGATTAAAACGTGCACAACATCAGCAGAAACATTTTACTTACTAAACGTGGTCAATACAGATGTACCTGTTGTATTTTCTCAGGGATTTTGATGCAGATGGAAACGAGCCCTGATGAGGAGGATGTAGTCACCCTGGAGATAAAGTCAGATATTCAACTGATACTTTCAGCGCTGTGTGAGAGTGACATGCATAGAAAGGTAAAGATGAGATTATGAAGCCGATAAAAGCTCCTTTTAACTAACCTGTTGAATTACAAAAGTCACTGTGAGACAGCTAAGAAGTAGTTTAACTTATAGCCACTATGTGACTTTTAACTTTAACTTTCAACTTTATTTTGTCACCAGAGGGCAATTGGTTTTACAGCATACAATACATGAAAAACAGCATAGACATACAATATGAAAGGATATGGGGGGTGACTATGTGATTATACCATCTTTCAAATCCGTTTAAAAGATGGACAAGAGAATACGTTTTTATTTGTAAAAAAAAAAACACAATGCCGGTGAAAATGGATGTGGTCAGTGTTGTTTGCCACAGTGTCTTCTTTGATACTACCACTTGGTTACTGCCAAAGAAAGAAATTTGTAAACAATTTAAACATTGCTGCTTTAATCAACACATTAATAAATGTAATGTTTTTGCTTTAGAGCTTCAAGTGAAGCTTTTTCAATATTACATTTACAATTTACTGTTATTTCATCTCATTTTCACTTCAAACACTAATATGATTTTACCATCAAACTTTCTTTATGTTTATATTTACATTTGTCAGTCAGATTTCATGCTCAGATCACAACATTACATTTTCAGTAACAGCAACATACAGTATCTCCATACTGACAGACCTGGTGTGTTGTACTACAGGAACTGTTTGGATCAGAGGGAGTTGAGATGGCAGTTCACTTCCTGAAGAAAGGCTCCCACAAGTTCTACAGCGGTCTGGGACACAACAAGCTCATCCTCTCCACAGTGGACTGCGTGTGGTCAGTTCAGCTAAACCTCGGCACACTTTCAAAGATTAACTGGCTAACTGTTTGAATTTATTCAATTTTATTGTCGTTAACACGAAATGTGCAGGCATATATGTAACGAAATGTAGGCTTGTTATTTATTATAATGAAACATACCAACAAATGTCCCATTTACACTTGTCATGTCCAGAGTCAGTTTACAACTGGCCACATCAATGTGTCTTCCTTAGCTGAAGGCATATTGATGTCTCTGTTAGTCATTATTTCTTTTCAGGATCTGAATTAAGACCCAGATCTTGTGTCCTCGTATGGTTTCAGAAATCAGATTTGAATCTGTCTAATGTGTTTTGGTTACATTCAGGCGTGTAACTATTGTTGAGGACACCGAGGTCTTTGCTTATATAACTTATGTTTATCTTTATTTAAGATGGTAATGAATTTTGTTGATTTTAATATTTTCTTAAACTTGAACTTAATCTCTAGGAAAATGTATATTATTTAACTTCAAGTTTAATAAAATAATTAGGTAAGAACATACTAAACTCTCATCTCCTTTTGATTGCAAAACAATTTACGTCATCCTTCTTCCCTTTATGAGTTTTTTACACTTGGCTTTTCCATTGTTGTATAGCTTTCTTAACAGTCCAAGACACATTAAGTGTAAATACAGTATGATTCACTTTTGGGTTTTGGAGAATTTGGTAGACTAACTGGAAGGAAAGCACTCATTGATTCCCCACAGTTAAGAAAGTTTATATCCCATCAGGTCCTGCATTGTGGGTTGCTACACCACAGAAGATTACTTTTTGGCGAAAGAGGGTGTGTCTCTTCTGTTGGACTTACTCAGTGTAAGTAGCTGATTGATTTCCAATCCCTGAAGCTTAACTGAAGTTTTTGTTGTATTTGTGTGTCTATAATGCACCAAAATATTTTGGGTGTCTCTCTTCAGTCAAGCCCCAGATGCTTGCGCTGCAACGTCCTCGCCACCCTGCTGGAGTTATGTGACAACGCCAACACTCTGTCCTACATCCTGAGCTGGAGGGACAGCGGCGGTCAGACGGCTCCCAGTTTCCTGCTGCAGCTGTGGAGGGACGAGGAGGAAGAGCTCAGAGTCAGCCGAAACCAACACGGAGGGATCGCAGGTCAGTCTGCAGACTTTAATCAGAATCATAATCAGAAAAAGTTTAATTGCAGTTAGTACTTAAAAGGAATTTGCCTTGGTGGTTAGTGCATACATAAACAAACAAACATATTCAGCATTAATATGAAATATTAAGAGTCCGTGTCAGTGGGGGTCTGGGTCCTTGTTGATGAGGCTGACTGCAGAGGTGTGAGGTTTTGGTCCCGATGGACCGCAACCTTCTGCCAGGGGGAGAGGTTCACACTGTTTTATCAACAGTAATGAGTCAATGACAAGACTGTGAGGAAGTACAGTTAACATACAGTACATCTAGGAAATATGGCAGTCACTGGTATCTAGACTGACCTGTTGGTTGGCAGATCATCAGGGAGTAAACATCAGCCCTTAACTAACATGTTTCAACTTATTGTCTGAAGTAGATAGTACACCAGAGCCAGTCATACTTTTCACATTGTAGAAAGTGCAGGACAAAGTGTCAACACGCGCCAATCAAAGGATTAACCAATGATTTGAATTTGAATCTCATATGTATACAGGTTTTCCTCTTATTTTTGGCTTTTTCACTTTCTCACTTTAAGATCCCCAGAGGCCCCTCCTTAGTCATTACCAGCAGGAGAACACCCAGCGGTCATTTCCTGCTAACGTACAGAGTGCAGCAGTGCTGGAGCTATCAGAGAACCTGCGATCAAAGATTTACTCCATCTTCTGCAAACTTGGTAAGAAGTTATTAAAGAATTAGACCGGTAAATACAGTGTCACTTATTTAAACCATACATCTGTAAATATGTAGATAATGTTGTTTTCATCATGTAGCCTAGAAGCTGTAGTCTAAAACATGTTGTAGAAAACAAAAGATACGTCTCTATCATTTAAAGGCCGGATGGGGTTTTGACATGCAAGGTCAGTGACCGTAATGCCAAAATACTGTAATGATGTATACAGGAAAGTATGACAGCCTTGATAAAATTAGCACTACAGTTAATTTGCAAAATTAGATATATAGTACACTGACATTTTAAAACTATGTTGTGAAAAACAATGATTTGTTACTTTTGCAGGTTTTCAAGACCTTCCTGGACTGTCAAGAAAACATCATGTGACTTTGAGCATCGTCAGGAGATATCTGGACTTCAAGGTAGAACTGCTGTTTATTAAGCAAAGAAAATGCCAATGCTGGTTATGGAATTAGTTGAATTTGCACCAGGAGTAACTGCACCAATTTTAAGTAGGATTGTGTAATTTTTTTACACCATCAGAATAATTTGAAATCAGATTAATTGACAAGAGTCAAATAGAGTTTGTGTCAACAGAGAAAAATATGGGACCAAGATGTTCCTGGTTGTATATTTAAACTCTAGAATTATCAACATATCCCCTGCAAACATGTTGAAGTGTATTTTTAATACAGCAAGCAAAGACTTCTGTTTCAGACACAGAAGCACTTTGAACATTGAGGTGTCTGTCGTGTTGCTGTAGGTCGGAGAGGTGTGGGAAGAGATCAGCAGGGAGCTGAGTTTGGACGGTGTGACACCGATCACCCCCGATAAGGAGGCTCTGAGTACAATCTGTAAGATTGCTGAGGACACGGCGAGGAGGGTCGCAGCAGAACAAAACAGAATCCTGGAGCTACAGGAGAAGGAGGACATCGGCGAGGAGGAGCTCATGTACACAGAGGTGCTGAGAGTTTAATGCAGTAACCACAAATAGTAGACGACTGAAATAAAATCTGTGAAAGTCAGCTGAAGATATTTGTTTTTCCTCATGAACCATTGCACAAACTTGAATAAATTAATCTGGCACAATTATCCCAAAATACAGTCTATAGTATTTTGAGGCAGATCCAGACTATTCCAAAGTATTTTCTAATTTAAAAAAAAAAAAAAACATTTTTAGAGTTTTGACACAGTGCAAGTCTCTGATTGCTTTCCAGTAAATTTAAATTGATGCATATTGTCACTGAAAGTAATTTGTCTATGAGACTTCACCTTATCTATGTAGACACAGCAGACATCTTGTTTTTTTTTGGTGTCTTTATGTTGCAGATTAAGTCTCATTGGAAGCAACGGGATCTTACAGCCAAGTCATGGGACAGTTACGTTTCCAAGACTTCAAACTATGAGATCCTAAAGGTTGTTATCTTTAACATCCGCAGATATAACCTCAAGTCAGCATTGCTGTTACAAAGAACGGCGTTTTTATGTTTTGCTGCCTTTCTTTGTACAGGAAGTAAAAGCACAGAGGGAGAAATATCTTGAATCATCTAGACCAGACCCAAAGCACGAGGATGCTGCAGTTCATCTCACAGAGGTCTCTCACTGACACACAACATTTATATTGAGGATTGAACTGCTCACTGACTTTAGAAGATAAAACATGAAGTATGTTCAGCAAGGTGGTTAAATCAGTTGTTCTGACAATAAGTAAGCAGACTTTTACAGACCTCGATTGGCAAACACGAGAAACTGCAACAATATCTTCTGCACAGCTCTTTCACCCCCTTTATCAAAAATATCTTGCAGTGTAATTTGGGGACCTTTTGTTGTGTCTGGTTCACAAAAGAGCCAGATAAAAGCCAGAAATCTCAACACTTGGGGAAGTAATCATTATCGAGGAAGTCATTATTGCCAATATGTTAATTTTGTGCACTGAGGCTGTAAAAATAGTACTTGTTTGGGAAATCTTGTGCAAGGGAAATCAGTGCAAATATATCTACCAACTCTCAACTCACCAGCTTGTGACAAAGAGCTGTGCAGAACAACAAGAAGATGTACTCACCGATGATTTACACATGCTGTGTTTTGCTTTGTGTTTCAGCATTTCATTGGAAAGGTGATGTCTGTAGAGAGGACAGATGCTCAGGGGCCCGCGGGAGTGAAATTGACGCTGGCCAGAGCTCCCATCAAGGCTGCAGGTCAGGATGAAGTGGGACCCACAACACAGGACCCAGAATACTTCAGCACTGTATCTGTAAAAGAGTGATGTTTAATACAAGCCCTTTACATTATTATTGCACCTTTATTTTATCTTATAGAGTTTAATCTACACCCAACACAAAACAAACCAAACTTTGCAGCACATTACGAACATGTTAGCATGAATTGTTGTTTATTTCTCGTAGCTTCTAATTCCTTTCCCAGCGTCTGTAGATACTGAAGTGTTTTTATCGGACATGAGACTTGAGACATGAGGTCACTCGATGTGCACAATCAGAACCTTGTAGTCTAGTCCACCTCCAGTCCTCTTAAACAGACACACACACAGTGCATCAAACTGACTGGCCTTTGTGGCCTAACATAACATATGGTCTTATGTCAGCTTGTCTGATGCAAAGTACAACTGTTCATGTATATTAAATAAATAAAACAGCATAAGTGTTTTTTCAGATAATGTGATAGGTAATTTAAGAATTTGATTTGATTTGTTTTTTTCCCCACAACATTCAGATCATTAAACAACATATAATTAAAATGTTTAGATTTGTTTCTATGCATTCATTCTCCAACATTCTACGTTTATATAAGGCAAGGCAAGGCAATTTTATTTATGTAGCACATTTCAGCAGCAGTGTAATTCAATGTGCTTTACATAAAACATTAAAACACAGTTAGAAATTAATACAGAATTAAAAATAATTAATACAAAATTAAAAAAAGATAGAATACAGGAATACAATTCACAATGCAGTACAATGAATTAAAAAAAGGCAATGTAAAAAAGAAAGAGCTGAGTGCCGACCTACAGTTTTCTGGAAGTTTGTTCCAGATATGTGGAGCATAGAAACTGAACGCTGCTTCCCCCTTTTTGGTTCTGATTCTGGGGATGGCAAGCAAACCTGTCCCAGATGATCTGAGAGGTCTGCGTGGTATAACCAACAGAGCAACATGAACAGTGAGGCCCTGAATAATGTGGCAACATGGAAACTGAGGCCTTATGTAACATCAAAACAACAATCACTAAATAACTTTAAACATACAAACAAAAGTCTAATTATATCCAGTAAAAGTTGATCCTCATATGTATGGCAGCTGTGGCACCCAGGTCCATTTACGACAGTTGTTAAAAAGTATTTTCTCTATAGTGTTTCTAGGTTACATAAGTCACTGCAGCGCATTAACACACATGTTCCTTCAAGCGTGCAACATGCTGCACAGAGCCTCTTCTTCTCTCTCTGCTCTCACCCATTTTACTGGCTGGGTGACCAAATCATCTCTGACAGGCCGCGGCTTTTCATGCAGCTTTGTGAGTGTGTGTTGAGCCTCGTCAGACTGGGACGTTCACACTGTACAAAAGAGCGGGGACACACACAGGAGCCTCTTCAGTACGACAGGCTGCCACTGTTTGTTCAGGCTGCTGAGGGGCTTCACATGCTGCCTGTCTGTCTGCGGGTGCTAAGCTACTGCAGCCGTCGATGAAGGTGAGGGTGAGCGCTGATGGTTGCTCATCAACTCCCAGAGGACTCGTTAACTTCAAACTGTGAGACTTTGTTTTACCTAAAGACTGATGAATAACTGCTTTTTTGGTACAACTTGAAAATGATTTATATTCATCTTGGTTTCATATTCACATTTGAATTAGGGTTGTGCCATATCATATTGTTCATGATAATACAGGTATCATTTTTTATGGAAAAAATCATATCGTAATAATGGCAATATTCCAACTTGTTGGCGTTATTGCCTGTTAATCTAACTATTTACATGTACTAAGAGAGATTTTTTTTTAAAGTTTTTACTGAGTATTTGAAGGCAAACGGTTCAAATGTATGCTGGCATATAAAACCATAACACTTATTGCAATTGCATGTTCTTGAAATTAATAATAACGTGTTAATATATTCAGTATTTTGTCATGTCATCAAGGATTTTATTATCGCAGGTATACCCTGAAATATCATGACATTATTTTAGGGCCATATTGCCCCATCCCTAATTTTAATGACATTTAAATTTAATAAATTCAAATAATTTAAGATTTTAAAGCAACGGAAAATGTCAGGTTTCAACAGACAGAAGGAGATATTGTAACAGCTTGAGTGGAGCACTAACTACTTTGTGTTTAAAGGTTGTGTTACAAATAACTTATTTGGCTTCTGTCTGTACTAACAGATGATTCAAGTAAATATAACTAAACACAGAGAGATGAAACTGTATTTAAAGGTATGGCATTAGATTCAACATGCAAAGTTCTGGTGTGGAAAAGCTGACTGAATATTGATTAGAATATTACTGTTAAAAGATGAAAAGCTGAAGTGGAAGTACTAAAGATTGTGAGTTTTGCATTCAGTGACGCTCCATAGGCTGAGCACATCCGTAATTTTTGCTTTTCTAAGAGTAAATTACAAAACAGTTTTGTTTTAATTATATACAATAATAGTTTAGATTATCTGCAGATAAACTAGACAGCAAAATGTCTCAAAATACACTCCTTTTTTAAACCAGTGGTTTAAGAGCTCAGGTTCCTCCCAAGGGGTTGCAACATGAATCTCAGGGGTCACAAGATGACAAAAAGGACAAAAACATATTCCTGCTACAGAAACGTTTGCACATTTTGTCTGACTTTACCTCAACAAAATACTGGGTAGTAGAAAAATTCACATAAAACAATCTAAGGAGAGGTTGAAGCGCTCACAGCTTATAAAAATATGCAATTTAAGAGAAGAGGTTACATAGAAACTTTGTCCAGGAACTACTGATGTAAAAAAACACCTCCTTTAAAAACTTTTTTTTCTTATGTCTTACACTGTCTACATTGTAAACATGAACTTGTGGAGGAGTGATGACAGTTTTTCCTCCCCCTGCAGAAAGGTCGGCTCGTCTGAGAAGCTCCAAGAGCAGAAATGATCATCAGACTGGGACGACTGACACCAGGATACTTCCGTCTCCTCCAGGTCGGTCACAACCACTTATTTGACTAGTCTCCCTAGCTGGAGCATTTCCCCCAAATTGTTTAGTTTCACACAGAGAAATAAGATGTACACACAGAGAAATCAATCCACTCTGAAGGTAAACATATTTGGTGTTAATACTTGACAGATTATCTTCATACACGTTTTATAGAAATGCTTTAAATTGAGGCAGGAGAAGTGAATTAATATTTTAAGAGCTCGTCTCAGGAGGTTACGTTATATAACCTGTTCAGACTCACCCTCACAGCTTGTGTTGCATATAAGAGGCTGCACGAAAGAGTCTTTTCTGACGCTGATACTATCATTTCAGTTTGCCAAAGTCTGACATTAATTCAATTCTATACATACTTAAAAGCTTGCTGAAAGAGCCCAAGCATGCTGACACGATAACAGAGATTCTGTGGGTCCAGTTTTTGTACTGAACTGAATGAAACAATTCAAACCAGCAGCACACTGAACACAGACAGAAGCAGAACTTTAATGCAGCTGCCTTTATTAACAGTGATGCATTACAGAGTCACCAACTGGAAACCTTTGTACTGAACTGAAATAAATGTGACTGAAGCAAAGTGATTTGTATTTTCCACCTCCACTGACTTTTTGGCTCTGTGATTAATAAAGTCTCAACTCAATATTCAGCTGACTGTCTCACCACATGTTCACAATGATTTACAAGGGAAAAGCCAGTTTCAGACCAACAGGAGGCATTTAGGTGGGAAACATCAGTTACAGATGAAAAAATACAAATGGAAAAAATACTATATGATATGTTGTTTGCTTGTCAATTTAAAGCCACTAAGAGCAGAATTTGATAATTTCCAACTTTGTAGCCAAGAAGTCTACAGCCATGCTTTGACCTAAATGCTAACGTCAACATGCTCACAATGAAGCTTACATGCTGATGTTTAGCAGGCATAATGTTGACCCATGTACAACATTTTAGTTCAATATATTAGCACGCTAATATGTTCTAATTAGCGGAACTAAACACAAAACAGCTTCAGGCTGATGAGAATTTCATTAGTTTTGCAGGTATTTGGTCATAAACCAAATTATAATTTTGACTTGGCGATGTTGCTGGATGGAAAGTCACCAAAATTATTACAATTAATCCTGGAGGAACATGAATATCTGTCCAAAATTTCATGGCAATCCCTCAAGTAATTGTTTGGATATTTCAGTTTGGACCAAAGTGGTGCATACACCCCCACAAAACCCCTACCTCGAACTAAGAACACTGAGTATGAAGGGCTGAAATCAACATCACATTTTACCAGGATTGTCACAATCAAAACATATGCCATTACAATATGTTTTGCCATATACGCATAAACATTATACACCTTGTGGCCATAATGTGAAAAAAGTAGCATACTGTACTACCACTTTAACTGCTATCTGATCAGACTAGTGTGGTAAACTACTGTCTGTCTGTCTTCATCTCTCTGTCCGTCCTGTCTGCAGAGGCAGGTCTCAGGTGAGGTCCGGATGCAGCCTCAGAGCAGTCTCCTCGATCCCATCGCTGTGACGATGGCCACAGTGGGAATGGGAGTGTCTCTGTACAGCGCCAGGCAGATGGCAGACAGGGTCCATGTGAAACATCCAAACGCCTGAGATTAGTGAGAAGCCATGTGGGCGGTTTATGTGGCAGATTGTTTTTTTTTTGTGTACGTGGCAGAAGGTTTGTGATGGAGGTCGAGAGGGTTAAGGTGTTTGTGGTGTTGCTTGAAGGAAAATCTAAGTGTCCCAGGAGAAAAATGTGAGTCATTGCTCAGTCCCAGCAGGAACATTTGGTCAAACAATTTACACTTTCTTTGCAATCTCAACATTTATAAGCAATAGAAGTGAGCCTTCAGTTTGACCACTCTGCATATTTTGTGCAGGTTGCCTTTAATTTCATTAGCGATTGTATTTTTAATTTGTCAACAAGGATCTCAGTATTAAAGTTAGACCTGCAGCCATTATTATTTCCTGCTTTTTATAGTACAACAAAACATGTTTGAAAATAATCACAACAAATCAAATACAATAATTAAGTAGGTAAGCACACAAGCGTATTGTATTCATTGAAATTAGTCACAAATAAACTTTTTTTGCATAGGCATGGCGAGTTCATTTGATGTACCTTATTTTATGTAACTTTCAACATCAAGGTAATTAAAACAGCTTTACATAAGATAGAAAGGCATTAAGAAAAGATAGTGCTAGTAGCATTTAGATGTTGAACAGAAGATGCTCAAGAATGGAGCCTTGGGGAGCTCCATACAGCATTTTTAAATGCTCAGATGTGTAATTACCGATGAACACAAATGTCCCCCAAATAGGATTCAAACCAGTTTAGGCCAGAAATTCCTA
Source organism: Perca flavescens (assembly GCF_004354835.1). Taxonomy (NCBI): domain Eukaryota; kingdom Metazoa; phylum Chordata; class Actinopteri; order Perciformes; family Percidae; genus Perca; species Perca flavescens. The sequence continues at coordinate 10,072,096 of NC_041344.1, read as the reverse complement.
CCCAGTGTCATATTTTTTTAAACAAAACAAACTTTTTCTTCAAAATATTTCATTTCAGTCATTAGTTTGTTGTACTTAAGCACCTTAATGTTTTGAATTTAGATTGTAAATCCTAAAGTAGCATTACCGTTTTGAGTATTTATTTACGAAGCAGACTAGCAGCTAAATTTAAAGCTGTTTTCATCAGGGCATCTTCAGTTTGCTAAATGTAAATGTTCATGTTTGTACTAGAATTTTATAAAAGGGGTTGTCTGTAGATGTAAAATGCCACTAAAAGAAATTCAAATTATTTACTTTGTATAGTAACAAATTTGGTAAATTGATGTAATTCTTAAATAAATATGTTTACAGATTTGACATCTGTGTGCAGACTTTTATATACTGATGTTTTGAAGATGTTTTTTGTGACAAAAAAACTGATTCCATTTTAAACATGCTTCAATCTACCAATGTCTTTTCCATGCATGTGCTTGCAAGCGCGTCATAGAAGCTGGGGGCCAATCAGAAATGATGCTATTACCAGGCAGATCCTATTTTGCCTCAAACAAGCTGCTCCATCAAATGTCTAGGTTTAGTCTATACATTGTTAATTGTGCTATAGTTGGATTTGGAAGCTGATTAGATTTACTTCATTGTCCATATCAATGTCTTTGGCGTCTCCCAAAGTACAGCAAAGATGCATACAACAACCTTGGGCCCCCTTGTTCTGTTACTCAATTGATTAAAAAATGCAGGTTAGGGTAGCTGTGTCAAGTGCTACACGTTTAGTAGGGTTATAACAAAACCAGGCTGTATTTTTGTGTATCTTGTTACTTGTTTATTTTACAACTCTTCACTCCCTGTCAAACACAATCAACCTCTACATTTATGTTTCCCTCAGCCTCCGTTAGCCAGACAGCAGCCAGAGGACGAGCTCTGACACTGTGGGAACGGGTCACTGTTGTTGTTTTTACTAATTCCTCTCAACTGGGTTCAGATACACACAGAGAGGCTGCGGGAGCTGTGAATCATTTGTTTATTCTGAACTGGAAGCTATTTCAACTAACAATGTATTCTACTTTACTTTATTTGAGAAGTTGAGAGAATAACTTGGGTCATCAGAGTGTGAGACAGAGATTTCCAGTGTCCTCCCTGGGTAGCATGCAGCACAGTCCTCTTGTCATGATTCATCAAATGATATCTTCCCTCAACAAAGTGCTGCAAAGTACTGTGTAAAACACAGCCTATGACAGCATCGCAGGCATGAAATAGAAATAATTGTTTTATATGTGCTGCTGTGAAAATGTCTAAATGTAAATAAACTACAATGGAAAATCAATATGTATCATATTTGTAGCAGATGTATTCAGATCATTGACTATAATTTTTACAGTAGCATTACCAGCTAAATGTGGCCTACTCTTAAACAAGAATAGCTCCTGCGAGTTATATAAACATTGTGTCATTATTATTGATGCATTAACATAGAAGTGGTAGCCTACTTTAATGCAACATTTTACAAACTGGGCATTTTATGTAAAATCTTAATCTGAAAAGAAACTTCTTTAGCTGTAAAATAAAGAGTAAAAAGTACAATTATTATTCAATTATTATAATTCATACATTATATAAATTAGAAATATTGAAGTACATGTACCTAAAATACGTTTTTAAGATAGCACTTAAGAAAAATTAGTAAATGTCATTGACATATATACAAATAAGTAAATGTAGGCTACTTCCTCCACAGATGTGTAGCCTACGTAGTGTGGTCGTTGTGGCCTCCACACCAGCAGATGTCACCTTCTCTCCGGCTAAGCGTTGGATGAGCCGCTGCCTGTTAAAGTAAAGAGAAAAAGAGTTCAGCGTGAGAAATTCGTCTAATGGATGTTGATACTTAATGAAGTTCTCAAAGTTCCTTCAGGTCTGAAACAACAAGGCAACATGAACTCTCCAGGCTTTAAATTATCTTAGCGGGCGAGTAAGAAAGTGTGAATTAAAAAAAAAAAAAATCTTCCACCGATGACAGCAGTTAGTTTGCAACATAAATCACCGTTTGTTGTTTTAAGATGCATGGGGAATTTGTGCGCAAAAGAGCGCCCTTCCCCGTTGCGCACCACGCTGGCTTCCCGTACTATCCTCATCTTCATCTTCATCTGATCTAGAGCTGAGCAGCAGCGGTTGAGCTGTCAAACCAACCTAAAAATGGCTGAGCTTCGTCTCGCCCGGAGGAGCTCCTTTCTGCCTCTAACGGGTCTAATGTGCGTTGTGTTGCTCGTTTTCGTCTCTGTCGCCTCTGCGAGTCGTGATGTTGTTTCGGAAAACAACGAGACGTGGAGGGATCCAGCCGGAGAGACCCGCGGGGATTCCCATCATAAAACTAACTCTACTGCTCACAAAAAGGCTTTCCCAGTCCTTTCCTTCAACTACGACCACGTCCAGAAGCCCTTTGAGATCTCTCTGTGGATCCTCCTGGCCCTGCTCATGAAACTTGGTGAGTGACACAAATGAGGGGATTTCCTGCTGCCAAAATAATCAAATAGTCCCACTTTGAGCATTACGGAGGGGCTGGATTATTATAAAAATAAACGGTGCTTAATACACAGGCTCCAAAGCTGCTGTTACGTGCTCTTCTGGTTGGTTTACAGTTTTCTTGCGTTCATATTAAAGTTTGTAAAATGGTTCAAGTGTATTTGTATAACAAAATGTCAGGCTGAACAGCAGAAAAGAAGGGGATTTATATCAGACATAAAGAACAAGCAGTGACTAAAATACCAATACACCATGACTGAGGATGTGTTAAAGGTATGAACTGACATTTAACAGTTGGGTAATAGACTGCAGTGTTTCCTTTAGGATTTTTATTTAGCAGTGGGGGCACTGAAACGGAACTAACACTTTGCAGCAACACAAACTAATATATTTATTCACCTCTACTCACACACACAATGAGGCATATTTTCAGTTGTGATTGAACAGTATTTTTTGAGTTACTATATAGGCCAACTTTGATCTTGACATATAGGCTAAGCATTCTGTAGCAAATAACAATAAACCCACTATTAATTACATTATCTTAATGCAGTGTAACTACTTCAGCATGTAAATAATGCACCTAAAATACAAACGTTCTCCAACATGCACTCTAACAATGCAATGCAGCCCTATTTCTGATACTGGGGGGCAGAAATGTTGCCGTGGGGGGCCGCCACGGTCAAATCAACAGAGGAAACACTGGCCTGCTTTTTGTTAAACTAGTAGAATTTTGAATTTTGAGTTTGGTGAGAGTATGTTCTCCTGGCAGCAGCTAAAAATGTCAGGTTGACAGTGATCATATACATTTTACCAAACTAAACTCAGTGTTTAATCATTTATTATTAAGATTACCGCAGGTCTTTATTGAGTTGGTAAAAGTTGTACTAAACGCTAATTTACAAAAAACAAACTGACCTTCTGCAGATTCACCCTCCAAAAATATTTATGACATAAAAAATGTTGAGTCTGGAGTGCATCCAGTCCATTAAACAACTTTTATTTTAATAAATTCCAAGCAAGCAACTTTATTTATATAGCACATTTTTCATACATACATACATACACACACATATACACATACATAAATATATACTGTAAATACTGCAAAAGTAGCCAACAGCTACAGGTAGTTACTTTTTTTTTTTCCGTGTCATGCCAAACATTTGACAGATTGGATTACAAAACACCGCTATTTATCAAACATCAAAAATATATAACCAGAAGAAGAAAACACAAGTTACAACATTATATGTACTTCTATATACTTTAAATTAGCATATTTATAGGAAGAATTTCAAATAAATGATACACCAAAAAGCTTCTCCTTGCTGCAAGCTGTGACAGAGTGCGGATAGTGTCTCCACAGACTGCTTCAGTTATGTTTCCGTGCCACACAAACTTATTTTAGGACGAGCCCGATGACGCGAGTGCCTGTCTTTAGACGAAGCAAATGTTGAAGGATTAGAGTTTAGATTCAACCTTGCAAGAGGTTTGGAGGCAGTTGTTGTGACTAATTTGAGAGATTAAATGTATCTCTGTGGAGATTTATAATAAGTCATCTCTCGCCTCTGACCTTTTAGCTTTGACACAACTACACTAATAGTAGTAATTCTTCATGCGCAAATGGCAGAAAATGCCATTTCAGCCCCTCAAATATGGAGATGTTCTGCTTTTCTCTGTTTAACATCATTACACTGAATATCTTTGGGTTTTGGACTGACAAAACGAGACATTTGAAGACATCACCTTGGACTTTAAGAAACAGGGATGGACTTTTTTCTAACATTTTATAGACCAAACGACTAATCGATGAATCAAAAAAATAATCAGTAGTTTATTGATAGTAAAAATAATTGTTAGTTGCAGCCCTACTGCAAAGTCACAAAAGCTGTCAAATAAATGTAGTGAGGTAAAAAGTACAGTATTTGCCTTTTTATATTGTAGTGGACTACAAGTATAATTAGCATTAAAAGGAAGTGCTCAAGTACAAGTATTTCAAAATTTCTTGTAGTACTTGAATAAAAAATATTTTATTACCAGCCGCAATGTGTGTTTGACTTTGCTGTATCATCCCCCGTGCCACCATGTTGAATGTGAAAACACCGAGCAGTGATGATTCTGATTGGCTGAAGGAATCTCTCCTGCAGTTTGTCGTTGGCTGAGTGCGCAGCACGAAGCTCTGTGGCATCTTATCTGTTCTGTCCAGCTGTTGTCTACCAGGGCCGGTCCAACTTCCTGTCCTAATTCACTGCTTGATAACAAAGATCTCAGTGTTCAGACGATAGGCAGGGGGCGAGTACGGCTGCACACAGGACCACTGACTGCATAAAACATCACAGAAATATTGGTTACAGCCAACACGGTCTCACGGCAGTTCGTGAAATGGTCATGTTTAATTTAATCTATTGATTCGTGCACACAGACACGATTATGTCTTTTTTTCGAGAGAGAGACTGAATGTCAAGGCCTCATTCAGTTGAGAGACAAACGGGCCAAATATGAAACTAAAGGAGCAGTGACGATGTTCTGTTCAGCATCAATCTACTGTATCAGCCCTTTATTTGACCTTTCAGATGAGCAGTTCATCAGGCAAAAATGACAAATATTCGCTGGTTTTATGTTCTCAAATGTGAGGATTTGCAGCTCCTTTCTGTTTTAATATCACTATATTTGGGTTTAGGACTGAGGTTTAGACAAAACAAGCAATATGAGGACGTTAACAGGTTCTGAGGACTAGTGATAGTAATTTTCCCTATTTTGTGGCATTTTATAGACTGAAAGATAAATCAAAAACAAATAAATCAGCAATGACAATGACTGTTATTAGCAGGCCTTGATTTCTCATTTAAGTAACATTCTCTAAAGGCAAATAATAGTGAGTACATCCAAGTTAAATGCAGATTAAATGCATAAACTTTAACCCACATAGATATTTCTGTTCAGCTGTCCTGTTCAGATACACCGGCTGTTCGTTCTCCCTGCAGCAGCAGCAGCTGCAACAACATATTTTATATTTCGTGAGCACGTTGCATTGAAGTATGACTGAGTAGAGAATTTTTTTGTCACCTCAAACTGCTGCTCTAATGCACACAGTAATGTATCACTAAATGTAGATACACCGTAGAAATATGTACTGCAGAATCAGAAGTGAATGTTACGTCTTGTTGTATTTACTCATGCTACTACTTGACTAATGAAACATGTTCTTGTGCATTTGTTTTACTCATTATTAATGATTTAATCTTACAGTTATTTGTACATGCATGTCTGAAAAATGCCTGTCACAATTTGTCAAAGCTCTAGGTAAAATAACAGAAAACCGTCTGAAAACGGGGGGGATTAAACCAGACCTGGAGCAGGAAAGAAATTCTGCAGTGAAAACATATAAAAAAGAGAATTTAATAACCACATTGGCCAGTGAAGACACTGACGCTGAATGGAGTGATTGTAAACAACATCAATTCCAGCTTTACTCTGTGTTTGGAGAAAATAGTTAAAGGTCCAATGACATGGTGCTCTTTGGATGCTTTTATATAGGCCTTAGTGGTCCCCTAATACTGTATCTGAAGTCTTTTTTATATAGACCTTAGTGGTCCCCTAAACTGTCTTTTTTATATAGACCTTAGTGGTCCCCTAATACTGTATCTGAAGTCTCTTTTATATAGACCTTAGTGGTCCCCTAATACTGTATCTGAAGTCTCTTTTATATAGACCTTAGTGGTCCCCTAATACTGTATCTGAAGTCTCTTTTATATAGACCTTAGTGGTCCCCTAATACTGTATCTGAAGTCTCTTTTATATAGACCTTAGTGGTCCCCTAATACTGTATCTGAAGTCTCTTTTATATAGACCTTAGTGGTCCCCTAATACTGTATCTGAAGTCTCTTTTATATAGACCTTAGTGGTCCCCTAATACTGTATCTGAAGTCTCTTTATGTAGACCTCAGTGGTCCCCTAATACTGTATCTGAAGTCTCTTTTATATAGACCTTAGTGGTCCCCTAATACTGTATCTGAAGTCTCTTTTATATAGACCTTAGTGGTCCCCTAATACTGTATCTGTAGTCTCTTTTTATATAGACCTTAGTGGTCCCCTAATACTGTATCTGAAGTCTTTTTTTATATAGACCTTAGTGGTTCCCTAATACTGTATCTGAAGTCTCTTTTATATAGACCTTAGTGGTCCCCTAATACTGTATTTGAAGTCTCTTTTATATAGGCCTTAGTGGTCCCCTAATACTGTATCTGAAGTCTCTTTTATATAGACCTCAGTGGTCCCCTAATACTGTATCTGAAGTCTCTTTTATATAGGCCTTAGTGGTCCCCTAATACTGTATCTGAAGTCTCTTTTATATAGACCTCAGTGGTCCCCTAATACTGTATCTGAAGTCTCTTTTATATAGACCTCAGTGGTCCCCTAATACTGTATCTGAAGTCTCTTTTATATAGACCTTAGTGGTCCCCTAATACTGTATCTGAAGTCTCTTTTATATAGACCTCAGTGGTCCCCTAATACTGTATCTGAAGTCTCTTTTATATAGACCTCAGTGGTCCCCTAATACTGTATCTGAAGTCTCTTTTATATAGACCTCAGTGGTCCCCTAATACTGTATCTGAAGTCTCTTTTATATAGACCTCAGTGGTCCCCTAATACTGTATCTGAAGTCTCTTTTATATAGACCTCAGTGGTCCCCTAATACTGTATCTGAAGTCTCTTTTATATAGACCTTAGTGGTCCCCTAATACTGTATCTGAAGTCTCTTTTATATAGACCTCAGTGGTCCCCTAATACTGTATCTGAAGTCTCTTTTATATAGACCTTAGTGGTCCCCTAATACTGTATTTGAAGTCTCTTTTATATAGGCCTTAGTGGTCCCCTAATACTGTATCTGAAGTCTCTTTTATATAGACCTCAGTGGTCCCCTAATACTGTATCTGAAGTCTCTTTTATATAGACCTCAGTGGTCCCCTAATACTGTATCTGAAGTCTCTTTTATATAGACCTCAGTGGTCCCCTAATACTGTATCTGAAGTCTCTTTTATATAGACCTTAGTGGTCCCCTAATACTGTATCTGAAGTCTCTTTTATATAGACCTCAGTGGTCCCCTAATACTGTATCTGAAGTCTCTTTTATATAGGCCTTAGTGGTCCCCTAATACTGTATCTGAAGTCTCTTTCACGAAATTCAGCCGTGGTGCAGAATTACAGCCACTAGAGCCAGTCCCACAATGAGCTTTCCTTAGTATGTGCCATTTCTGTGTCTGTAGCTATTGAGGAGGAGAAGGGGGGAGGGGCAAGGTGGAGTGTGGGGGTGTGGCCTACTTTGCTCGTTTGAAAGCCATGATGTCTCTCTCTCATGGGCGGGATGATTTTGACTTGCCTTTCTCTTAAGTTTCCAGGAGTAAAAAGTTCAAATCGTTCTCTCCCTTCAGGTTTTCACATTATTCCCGGAGTGCAGAACATCGTCCCGGAGAGTTGTCTGCTGATCGGCGTAGGTCTGCTGGTGGGCGGCATCATCAAAGCCATCGGGGGGGAAGCCCCCGTCCTCAACACTAAGCTCTTCTTCCTCTACCTGCTGCCTCCCATCATCCTCGATGCCGGCTACTTCCTGCCCATCCGGCCCTTCACAGAGAACATGGGCACCATCCTGGTGTTCGCGGTGGTGGGGACCCTGTGGAACACCTTCTTCATCGGCGGGATGATATACGCCGTGTGTCGGCTTGAAGGAGGCCAGCTGGCCAGCGTGGACCCGCTGTCCTGCCTGCTGTTCGGCAGCATCGTCTCGGCCGTGGACCCCGTGGCCGTCCTGGCCGTGTTCGAGGAGATCCACATCAACGAGCTGCTGCACATCCTCGTGTTCGGGGAGTCGCTGCTCAACGACGCCGTCACCGTGGTGAGCGAACTGGAGACGGGAGGGGGCGAAAATATGAAATTGCGATTTTATTTTATTTTTTTCTGCCAGATATTGCGATTATGATTCGATTTGCGATTATTATTTTAAGCTACGTATGGCACCTTCTGAGTCATGTTAAAGGTGCTCCAAGCAATGTTGGGTGATGTTACTTCTTGTTGACGTTCAAAGTATTTTCAAACAAAACGAAGACTAGCTCGCTCCTCCCTCCTCCTCATCCCGTCCCCTCCCTTCTGTGCTTCTTCTGGGCCACTGCAAAGGCCTCAGCCTACATGGGGCGCACGCTCTTACTAGAGAGCTAGAGGTCGCCCCTCCAGCATTTATCTTATTAAAAAACAGTAAATATAATAATGAAAAGAGGAATAAAAAATGTTAAACCAAACATTCAACTAAACCATTCACATTCGATTAATCGCGGTCTTCACAATTAGCTAATCGCATTCTTTCAAATTGGGATTTCGATGTGAAAACGATTAATCGGTCAGCCCTACTGGAGGTACTGGTACTTGTACTTAAGTATTTCCATCTTCTGCTACCTAACACTTGTACTACATTCCAGAGATAACTATTGCACTTTTTATTCCACTAAATTTATCTTACATCTGCAGTTACTGGTTACATTTTAAATCGAGATTTACAAAAAAAAAAAAAAAACTGCATAATCTTATAAAATACAGCACATTGTTAAAGATTAAACCAGTAAATTCAAGTTTATATCCTTATTTTTGTTCAGTCTGTATTCATTCGCCAATCAGATCAGTGATCTTCAGATTATCAGATCAGTCCTCCTTAACGGGCAATCACTGAGAATATGGAGCGTACAGTAATCAATTTTCAACTAATTCACATTTGTGCTTTCTGTTTTAGAGCTGCAGAGGCTGCTGGAGATTACATGTGGCTGATTGTCTAAAGCATTTAGTAACAAGTTGTTCCTGTTGAAGTGTGTGCAAATATATGATTGCATGACCTGCTGTAATATTATCAACATTATTTGAAAATTAGTAACATGTTTGGAGAGAAAGAAGAAGCGTCGTCAGCTAAATCATAAAGTTTAAAAAGAAGATAAATTCACAGGATTCTGATTCAATTATTTTATTACTGCAGTGGAGGGAAGGAATCATGTAATAAGAAGGGAAGTAAGAAAGCAGGAAAGAAAGAAAGGTAGGTAGAAAGGAAGGAAGGTAGAAGAAAGCAAGGAATGAAAAGAGGAGGAAAATCCTGGATCTGCATGTTTGATCCAGAACAGATAAACTGTTCATAAACAAACGAAGAACGCGAACCTCCTTCAAGTGCAGGGTTGAGAGCCACGTAGACATTTTCTAAAAGTTCTCAGTCTCAGTCCGTGTGTTTCTCTCTCGGTGCAGGTTCTCTATCACCTGTTCGAGGAGTTCACTCACGAAGGAACTGTGACTGTGGTCGACGCCGTCCTCGGTGTCGTCTGTTTCTTTGTGGTTTCACTGGGAGGCATCCTGGTGGGAGCCATCTACGGCATCCTGGGTGCCTTTACCTCCCGCTTCACCTCGCACACCCGAGTCATCGAGCCCCTGTTTGTTTTCCTCTACAGCTACATGGCTTACCTCTCTGCTGAGGTCTTCCACCTGTCAGGCATCATGTCGTGAGTGATCAAAACTTTACCTGAGTTTGTGATAATTCCTCCTGTGTGTACGGTATGGTAATTCCTTATTAGTAAAAAAAAAATGTTTAAACCAGTTGATCCTTGTTGAGGAATAGTTTGGCATTTTGTGAAATGCGCTTATTCATGGAGTGAGATGAGAAAATCGATACCACGCTTATATCCGCATGTTAAATTTAAAGCTGCAGCCAGTTAGCTTAGCTTAACATCAAGAAGATGAGATGAAGAACATGTACACCCCCCACCCCCTAGGACTCATTAATTAACATGTTAAATGTCGTTATATCTTCATATTGCCTAAAAACCTCTCTGTTTCAACGAAACTCAACAACAGTCCGGCATGCAACCCTCATAAAACCACAACTTTTGGTTTTTAAACTTCAGTTTTTGGACGGATTAAGAAAAGGAGATATAACATGTTAATCAGTGAGCTTAAGAGGGGCTGGTAGGTGAATTTAGTTAATTTCAGACAGTGGCCAGGCTAGCTGTTTTCCCCTGTTTCCAGTGTTTATGCTAAGCTAAGCTAACCACTCTAGCTTCATATTTAAGACCCAAACATGGGAGTGGTATCATTCTTTTCATCTAACTCCCGGCAAGAAAAAGGGAAAAAGCACATTTCCCAAGATGTCAAACTACTTCTTTATGTTTTGACTTCCTTATTGCAGCCGAACTTTATGATTTGATGAGTAACCGTTGTTCTTTTCCGGAGGAATACTGTTCCGTGAAGCTTTAAACCTTTCAGGAACTAACTGGCTGCCCTCACTCTGAGTTGTTCATAGCGCTCTCCTTGTTTCCTTCCCGTCACACACAGGTTGATAGCATGTGGCGTGGTAATGCGGCCGTATGTAGAGGCCAACGTCTCCCACAAGTCGTACACCACTATCAAATATTTCCTGAAGATGTGGAGCAGCGTGAGCGAGACGCTCATCTTCATCTTCCTCGGTGTTTCCACGGTGGCCGGTCCTCACGCCTGGAACTGGACCTTCGTCATCGTCACGGTGGTTCTCTGCCTGGTGTCCAGAGTGCTGGGTCAGTAAACCAAACAAGACATGGTCAGACAGTGACGGAGCAGATTAAAATTTTTAACATCAAACACTTCATTTTCGGCATTCTGGTGACTTTTTCTGCAACAAATTGTGCCTTTTCTGCATCAACTTATGGTGCAAATGTCTTTTATTTAAGTAAAGGAAATTATAATAGGTTTTTGGGTTGAGTTCCACTGGACAGTTTTGATTATTGGGGGGTTCAACCCCCCTATCCCTCCTGTAAATTACCCTTATGAACTTTTTAAATACTGTACTTTTCTGATTGTCCTGTTTCTGCACGAATGAGTTCAACATCTTTTCCCTGTAAGAAAGAAGAAGAAAAAAAAAGATAAAAAGGAAAGATAGTTAACCATAAAATTGAAATAAAGTACTGTGATAACATTTCATTTTCCCGTTCCTTTTCCTATACAAACTGTATTATGTTGTTTTCTGTGTTCTTCAGGAGTCATTGGCCTCACATACATCATCAATAAATTCCGTATTGTAAAGTTGACCAAAAAGGACCAGTTCATCGTGGCCTACGGTGGCCTGCGAGGTGCCATTGCCTTCTCACTGGGGTTCCTGCTGACCAACAGCGAGATGAAGAACATGTTCCTCACCGCCATCATCACGGTCATCTTCTTCACTGTCATTGTGCAGGTGAGAGGGCTCGAGTGTTTTATATCACAAACATTTGCATTTCTGTGTTTTATTTGGCTTGAAGTAACTCATGACCAAACCTGACTTTTTTTAAGTTAAACAGATGGTTTCGGATTTTTTGGAGTGGGGTTGTAAGAGGTACTCATGAGTCAGTGTATAACTAATCTCACTTTGCCAGACCTTCCTTCACAGCTCTGCGGAGGAGGGTCTCGCTAGTCCACACAGCATTCCAGGATGGGAGAAAAATGTGCTGTGGTTTATTGGCATTTCTTTAAACCAATCACAATCTTCATGGGCAGCGTTAAGCACCGGGCAAAGACACAGAACCGCTGCAAAATAGCCTCGGGAAGGAACTTGTTTTGGTGGAACATGTTCAAAAGTTGTTTTAGTCGTGCAACAGAAAACTCCGATTGGACAGATAGTCTAGTTAGCTGTCTGGATTTACCCTGCAGAGATCTGAGGAGCAGTTAACCATAGTCCTCAGAAATCCACCGGAGTTTAAAATTCAAACACGAAAGTGTAAGGTAACGGACATTTCCGGCGGCAGCGGAGCAATCCCGGAAGTGCAACGTCGTTGATATAGACTGGTGTATTACCTACAGTAGATGTTCTGCTATAGACGAGGGCAGCATATTTTAGCCCCCTAAAAAACACGGGATTGGTGGTCTGGTTTTTTGTTGTTGTGTTGTCAGTATCCACATGACCTCACGTCCTGTTTCTGTGTTTAGGGAATGACAATCAGGCCTCTGGTGGAGCTACTGGCCGTGAAGAAGAAGAAGGAGAGCAAAAGATCAATTAATGAGGAGATTCACACACAGGTGAGACCAATAATAATTTGTTGCACAATTTACAATAATTGGATAAATAATACTTTAAGTTTTTACGACGTACAATAGAGGAACAGAGACATAAAAGAATATAAAAGATCAAACTTCTGTTTTGCTTATTGTTCATCTTTATGCAGAATTAACCGCATATAAAAACTTGTTTTGTCTTCAGTTCCTGGATCATCTCCTCACAGGAATTGAAGACATCTGTGGTCATTATGGACATCATCACTGGAAAGACAAGTATGATTTTCTTAACTTGTCCTCTGTCTTGTCCCTGTTACGGTCTTTTATGAGGAAAGGCTAAAAGAACCAGCCTTTTAGTGGCATCAAGATTTTGGTTTTAAACATCCAGGGATGCCACTTGTGTCCATTTGTGAGCTGTATACGATGAGTCGGGTTGTGAGGATACTTACTAATATTATATTTTGTAAAATCAATAAATGATGATAGGAGGGAATTAGCTAAAAGGCTGAAAAGTCCATCTGAAGGGGACTTTTTTTGTGTGTGAATATGATCCTCCACAAATTCTCTCATGCTGCTGCTGCTGCTAAGGTTTGGTGCTTCAGAGTGACAGGGAGTTGTTTTGCCAAATTAAAAGTAGTTTCTTGATGAAGATTGAAGCCTCTTTCCCCTCATCTGATGTAATATTTGAATTGAGTATTAGTGATAGTGGGAGCCTGTCAAGGTTCATTTATTTGTTGTTTTACAACACAAGGTTGCCCAATTAAATGTAATCTGTAGCCCCTTCGCGCACCACACACATAGAACATATACACAAATATTTAAATTAGAATAAAATTAAAGAAAATAAACCAATATATGCAAGTGCTTATTTATATATACATAGAGAGACTTTGGTTTATAGGGGGATGAGGGTAGTGCATGAGGTAGTGGTGTGGTAATGTGCAGACAGTATAAATGTCAACATGAGGGCTTCCTCTGCTGCACTCAGGCTGAACCGCTTCAATAAGGCCTACGTGAAGAAGTGGTTGATCGCAGGCGGGCGCTCCACCGAGCCTCAGCTCATCTCCTTCTACAACAAGATGGAGATGAAACAGGCCATGATGCTGGTGGAGAGCGGGAGCGCCGCCAAGCTGCCCACGATTGTGTCGTCCGTCTCCATGCAGTAAGTATCAGTCGTAAGAGGACAAATTATGTTTTTCTCCTAGTCCTGAGGTCGAATACTGGCAGTGATCTTCCTATTTACAAAACTTTTGTAGGACTTTTCTCTCACTATGTTCATTGTTATGAACCAAAATACCAAGGTAAGTTCCTTATACGTGAAAACCTATTTGGCAATAAACCTGATTCTGATTCTGAATATTATGGTTTTTGTTCCAAAATAAAACACAGGAAGTTAGTTTTAAAAGTCCAAAATCTTAAGTAAAGATGGTGTCATTGGTATCGATCCCTGGTGAACAATAGAGAATAAAGGTATGCACACATCCAAAATAACTCTTCAACAGGGGCTGGACCAAGCAGGATATATCATATATTATGTTTTATTTATTTATTTACTGCAATGAATAAAAAAAAAAAAAAAAAACAGGAGCAAAGCACTACATGCAGGTGTTACTTTTGGACATAATATTGATCAGTGGTTCCCAACCTAGAGGTCTGGACAAAAAAATAACATGACATTATTTTTTTTCCTTTTCTTTGTAAATTACGTTTACCTCTGTTGCCGCGTTTTTTTTAAAGTTTGTTGTTTTAAGTAGTAGTAATATGTGATGTGTGTCTCCACAGAAACATTCAGCCGAGAGGGCCGACCAGACAACGGGCCATCCCGAGCATCTCGAAAAGTCGTGAGCAAGAGATCAGAAAGATTCTGCGAGCCAACCTGCAGAAGACCAGACAGAGGGTAGGAGACAGTATGAGTCCAGCATGCATGCAGGTTTTTGGCATTTTAGGCCTTTATTTGTGACAGGACAGCTTAGACACGAAAGGGGAGAGAGAAGGGGAATGATGTGCAGCAAAGGGCCGCAGGTCGGAATTGAACCTGCGGCCGCCGCTTTGAGAATTCAGCCTCTGTATATGGACGCATGCTCTACCAGGTGAGCTACCCAGGCGCCAATGCATGCAGGTTTTGATAATGTTGTTGAGCAGAGTTGGTGTTGCAGGCATAGTAATAACTTATAGTAGTAGGTAACCAGTAAAGAAATGTGTTTCTTACGCTGGCGTTCATGTCTTCTTCTCCTCAGCTTCGTTCCTACAGCAGACACGACCTGATGATCGACCCGTTTGAGGACAATGTGAGTGAAGTTCGCTTCAGGAGGCAGCGCGTAGAGATGGAGAGGAGGGTGAGTTGAACAGCGACTGTGATTCTGTATATGAGTGTTCGAGCTCTGGAAATACAGGATAGTCTCTGTTCCTAAAATTAGCTTCTGTATGTGATCTTATTTACAGTTGTAGTTCTTTGTTCTCAGTTTATTCTTTGAACCTTCATTTTGGTTGCTTGTAATGCTGTTGTAATCCCATTCACTGTGATTAAGAGTGTTGACTAAATGGTTTTCATTAATTACACCCAAATGTCCGGTTTGTGTAACGATTCAATAAGAATGAATGAAGTGAAACTAAATGGCAGTTTGGTCTAATTTAACAATGTCGATTTGTGTCTCAAATTTTAAGAATATGATTATTGGTTGGTACTTAACTTTGTGATGAAGTCCATCCTAATTCAGTGTCTCATTCACAGATGAGTCACTACCTCACAGTTCCCGCAAACCGCCAGGAAACACCGCCAGTGAGAAAAGTTTGCTTTGAATCAGGTCAGAATTTATCTCATCGTATTATAAAAAGTGTATATGGAGAAATCTGCCTTTTTCACACTGCTTTAGAGTCAAAGTGAAGCAATATTTTTCTTTAATTCAACATGTTTCTGGGTAAAAACAGGATGTTGATGAACAGGAAGGGATCAAAACGAAAATACGTAACAGTCATAGTAATACTTCACAACTAATTTGCATGATGAAATGACAATTAAAGCAAGATTATCCATTAATTAATTTGATCAAAATACACATACCTTGGTAAGTAACAAAACGGTGTCGCCATTAGATCATTTGTCCACCAGAGAGTGCTGACACGTTACATTTTGTACTGTGAAATGTTCTGCTATATCCAGATCGTAATTTTATTTAAGAAATTATCATTTAAGATCTGAAATCTGGAAGAAGTATTCAGATATTCTACTTACATAAAAATAGCCAAACAAATCGGAAGGTCGTTAAGGATAAAAGCGTCCGCTTAATGAAATGTAATGTGAAGTCCTGCATTTAAAATCTTGCATACTGAGTAAAAGTACTCGGTATGCAGAATGGCCCATTTCAAAATCATATATATTATAATATTGAATTATAATTATTGATGCATTAATGTGTTCATTACTTTATTGTTGCAGCTGGTTTAGGTGGAGCTGATTTTAGCTACTTTATTTGCTGCTTGGTAGCCTAAAATATAAAAAATATATATCTGCGTTTATTGGTTGACTTATATTTTGTATTTATTATCTAAATCTGCAAAGCAACTAAAGGTTTTGAAATAAATGTAGTGGAGTAGAAGTAGAAAGTGGCATAAAATGGAAATGCAAAGCTGTTGCAAAAGCACATGCAACATCCCCAAAACAGCCCTCACTGAAGCCCAAACTGCTGCAAAAAAAGGCACGTGTTCATAAATTTGCAGCCGCTTGTAAACTGGACTAGATGTTCAAGCACTAATATGTCGCTGCACTGTATCTGTATCCACCAGAACACAAGGTTTACACGTACGATGACAGCAAGAGTCCCCTAGGCCTGACGGCTGAGCCAGATCCCAGCCCTCCTGATGCCGTCAGCCTGTTGAACGAATCCTCCCAGAGGGCCAATCAGAGCAGCGAACACAGAGCCAAACGCAGCAATGAGCTGAGGGCCAAAGTGCCGGATGAGAAGGAGGAGCAAGACCAACTGAAACTATCACGTTGCCTTAGTGACCCCGGTCCAAACAAGGAAGAAGATCTCTCATGATGAAGCACATATTCACAGTTGTTGAAAGCAGAGGATGAATTCTCCTCTTCATGATCCTCTCATGGGATCCCTAAATGAACGGGAGTCATAGCAACGTTTGACATTCATGAAGTCTTATTCAGTTCCGTGTTCTGTTGTTGTTGATATGAGATTATGCAACAACAAAAAATGTTTTCAAAAGTTCATAAGGATTTTTGTCATAAAACACACTACCATGCACCACTGCCTATTTGCTATTTCAGGATTTAATTACAGCCTGAAGTGAGCAGAGTGTCAGCATTTTGGGTCTTAGCAGGCAGACTTGCATCAAATGGTACAAAAAAAGACTTGTTTTGACAAGCTTGAAGCACCAGATTGGTGGAGTCTGCCCCCTAAAAGCACAGTTTAAAGAATCTGTAAAGCAGAGGTCGACCGATACATCGTCTCGGATGATATTAGCCTATTGCAGATATATCAGTATTGGCATATCTACAGTATTTGCCAATGAGGAGCAAGAAGTTGCTGCATAAAAATACCAAAGAAATGTTTAAGGGGATTTAGAAACTGTGTCCGCCAGTTGTAAGCTGTGCTAGTGGCGTCACTAAATGAATGGCAATGTCTGTCTGCCAGTTGGCCCAAACTAAAATATTATAACAGCTATTCGATGGATTTCCGTAAACCTTTATTTGTTAACACGCTAAACTAAAATGGTGAACATTATGTCATCTTAACATGAGCATGTTAGCGTACTGATGATAGCATTTAGCTTAAAGCAGAGCCACTAGCATGGCTGTACACTCTTAGGACTGGGTTATGCTAGAAAAAAACTAGGCTACAGTGTTTTTAGTTGTTCTTACGCAATATTATTTAAATGCGGGGATAACGGTGCACATCCAGACAGCCTCTCCTGGAATACATTCATTAAAAGGTGACAGAAATAGTTGAATGAAAGAAGAGATTTTAGAGAAGTTCACACCCTGGTTCTTTTCTCACCTCCGCACAGCTGACCAATCCAAAGTGGGTGTGAATTTTGAATCTTTGGTCCCAATATGTGCCCGAAAAATCCTTATTGATCGGGCTGTACTATCAAGTATAAAAAACTACAAGAGGGTATTACTTTTAAAAATGTCCTGATGAAATACATGTAGAAAGCACAAATCTGGTGATCCAAGATTGTTAAAATAACTTAAGTCAAGAGTGCTGACCGAGGTCTGTGAACAAGCTTGTATTTAACATCGCTGCATGACTGATCAATGTTTTCTCAGGGACTGCAACACGGCACACAGAAAGAAAATAAGTGTTACTGTCCAAAATGTGCTCCACTCGTCTACTTATAATGTGACTGTTTTGTAAGCGTCCGTGTTTTAAGCTTTAGTAACATTCCAGCAGAAATTGACTTTGTTACATTTGAGCATCTTTGTAACAAAGCTCTACATATCTGTGTTCCTGGTAACTGAGCATGCTTTAAGACTTTTATTGGGAGGTTGAAGAGGTGTATCACCTTTTCATATCTGCCGAGCACTGGACTGCCTGAGCTTTTGCTGCCTGCACATTTGCCTTAAAACATATTGCTTTCTGTGTGTTTGCAATTGAAGTATTTTTATATTTTGAAGGGGAAAAAATTCAAAGTCAAGTCATAAATATTTGCCAAATGAAGCAAAGCTTTTATTCCTGTCTGAAATAAAGATATGTCATTGCTAAATTTCAGTGCAGTGATTCTGTTTGTTTTTTAAAAGAAACCTCCATGCATTCTTGTATCTGGTGCCATATTTCATCTGTTACTTAATATCTGTTGTTCAGCCCATCTTGCCTCTCTCTGGAAATTCCATTCAAAATAACAGGGAGTTTCAAGTCCCCATCATGCCAACCAGCAGTGTGTATGATGCGATTAACAACAAGAACAACAAACCTCCTCGGGCAAGCAACACGACCAGACATGGACTTCAGCGGCACTTGGAAAGTTTATTCTGAGGAAAACCTTGAGGAGTTCTTGAAAGTAGTAGGTAAGAATGTTTTTATATCTAAAGGATTTATTTGCTTATGTATGGTTACAAATATTTCAAATATAATTTTTTATTTTTAATATGCCTTAAAGGTGCACCTGAAATGATTGTCAAAATGCGAAAGGAACTTAAACCAGTGTTGGTGATCGAGCAGAATGGCAAAGACTTCAACTACACAATGAAGACTCCCATTGGCACCAAAGTCCACTCATTCAGCCTAGGAAAGGAGTCTGAGATGACTGCTGCGGATGGCAGGAAGATTAAGGTAATTCAAGGCTAAAAATCTTCATGCGTATTATTAGCACAGAAGGGAAGACCTGAGAGTTGGACGTGAGCCGATGATGCAAAATGTAGTCCTGAAAAGTGTTTTCATTCAGGAAACTATGTAGGCTTCAGTCAGCAAATTTCAGCAAGGCCTAAGTCCTGTTCTTGTGCATTTTTAAATAAAGAGCAGGATGCAAATGATGGAAGCAGCAGCAGATATATCCCTCAGTGTGGCCACATGCAGGTAAAGTTAAAGAAATCTGATTAATGAAGAAACACAGAATACTCAGACACAATAACATAAAAATTTTTTTGTATCCATCTTTGGTGGATGGATACATTTCTGACAGTATAGAAAAGTAAAACAGGAAATGCTTAAGCAAATGTCAGTCATAACTGAAAAAATGTGTGTGCGTGTGTTGGGGGGGGGCAAAATGGCAATTTGGGCAGTTTAAATTGCATTTTTTCATTTGTACATTATTTTTTATTGGTTGCTATAGAACCACTTCCATCACTTGCAATGTTTTTGGTCTTGACCAGTGCACTGTCAGAGAGGAGAACGGGAAGCTGATTGCTGAGAATGAAAAGTTCACCTCTGTCCGAGAGATCCAAGGGGACGACATGGTTGAGGTCAGTGGCTTTAATTCTTTCAATAACTGCTGTAACGACGAGGGATTTGGTGTGACAAAGAAAAATAGACTGTGATTACGTTTTTTTTAAATGTGAAACAGCCGTGTTTTCTTTCTGCCTCTGCTTTATCACGTCTCCAGACTATCACTGCTGGCTCTGTAACTTTCATCAGCAGAAGCAAACGAGTCTGACCCACACCTGGCAGCTGACGGATTCCTTTTACACCTTTTCAGCTTCAAGCAGGGAGCCATGGGGAAATAACACAATAAAATGTTATTTTTTTATTTATACATTTATGAATACATTTGAATGATTAAATAAACCAACGTGATTGTATCACATACTACTTTGTACTACAATGTTTGGTTGCTTTATCATTGGTGGATGATAACTAAATACACATTTTAGGTACTTGCACTTTACTTGAGTATTTCCATTTTATCATAAAATGTATACATTCATTTTATGATAGATTACATTTTTATGCAACTTTATACTTCAACTACATTACATCCCAAAGGGAAATATTGTACTTTTTACTCCACTAAATGTCTGACAGAAACCAACAGTATATAAAGGAGTTAAAATTAGCACAACCATAAACATCTACAGCAGTGAAATGCAACATACACATTATCGCAGCAGTAATATTAATCCCAAAACATAATATATAATAGTAAAACACTGACAGGGAACATTTTACTGCACAATGAATACTTTTACTTTTCATACTTTAAGCTGATAATGCTTCTCCCACCTGTGGTTTGTAGTCAGTTCAGTTTCTGCGACTGCCACAGCTGGGGGTGATGATCTCAAACGACAGGGGGCGCTGGGGTTACTTATCGCCCAAATATTTCGCATATCTCAAGTTTCAGCGATGCAGGCGGATGCAGGTGGAAATGGGAGAGATACCTTGAAGAATAAGAAGGGTCAAGTTAATGCCGGCATACTGGGTTAATCTTCAGGCGCATTGTGATTAACAATGTAAAGACACATGTTCTTACCCAGAGAGACCACCTTTTTTAGAAACTTCGTAAGGCAGACCACCACACTTTTTCACTGTCAGGGCTTTTGGGGAAAACAGCAGGCAAGGTATATCAAAATATGATTAAGTTTATAAGAGAAACTGATTTAGAAAGACAATTTAGTTAATCTCTGTTTTTCTCTGCACTGATTTCTCGTTCACACACTCCAGTCCAGTTGGTGGCGGTAATGCACCTTTAAGTTGGTTTGCCATCCGACCAATAAACCATAAAGAAGAAGAATAAGAAGAAGGAAGCAGAAGAAATATTTTCGCTTCAGATTTTCGTTCACGAAAAGCATTTCTTCTGTTGTGTGAGTGTAACTTTATGGCCAAATACATGAGGCCCCCAAACACGTCTTTGTTCGTCAGAAACATTTCCGATGAGTCCAGGTGAGTCCACATTCAGACGCAATGAGAACCACAGATCATCCGCTAACGTTAACTAACGTTCAGCTATTCATGTTAGCGATAGCTAACGTTAGCTGACTTAGCTTAGCAGCCAAGTTTAGCCTCCTTGTAGGAGCCTCAAGTTACGTTGAACCAGCGTGCAGGGCGCATTATGTTTAAAATATTTATAAACTGCAGCTCACATATTTCAAATGTATAAATTACAAAAAAAAAAATGTTATAACGTGTCTACGTTATGATTTAATATGTTGGTAACGTTTCTTTGTTTGCATTGCGTTTCTGTCAAACGTTCACTGTGCTCGGTTACATGTTTATAAATAAGATAACGTTAAAGAATGAACAATATTACAGTAAATGTTTTGGTAATTTGCAGGTAAAAGACGTTAAACTTAGTATGTCATTTGATCAGACTTCATTTTAACTAGCCTAGCTAATTGTTAGGTTACAACCAACCCGTTATTTCAGTTAACCGTTAACATTTTAAGTTATTACACGGCTTGGTTGAATACTCGATTCTGATTGGTCCCTCACGGCATTCTACGGTCTGTTATTTGAGTTAAGCGTTATTAGGTAAGGGAGAATAATAGAGCGAGCCAGTCATTTGTGAAAATTGGAACCGCGACGAGGGGCTTCGCGGAGGGGTCTTGAATCAGCCTGAAGGGTGTTCAAGTAAGGGTCAATGCCCGACAAGGTGACCATTCAGGAATTAATTAACAACGGGAGAGGCCAGAAAGCTGCGTTTGTTGTGACTCCACACATTGTCACTTAAAAATAGTTTATTTTTTATTTGGAAAATACTAAAAAGGATAAGGATGTCCTTTTGGCAAACTGAATAATGGGATTTCAACACGAACTTCAAAGATGCTTAAAAAGAATACATATGCTACCTAATTCTAGTAACATTATATTACAGTAAAGTAAGTTTAATATCAGCCTTTTACCCGCACATCATCAAACAGTGGCAAAGGTTTCCCTAATCCCTATGCACAACAAAAGAGACGTCTTAACAAATGCTGTATAGAACTACACTTTTCTAATGTGTGTTGTCACACTTTGGGTTGGGTCAGAATACATATGTGAACACAAACTACTTGATGTTGACGCACTTTGTGTAAGAATGTTTGACAAGCATGTTGGTGCTAATCTTAATCTATATTGTTCTCTTCATCGTGGTAACGTATTGACCCATGCCCTCCAGACTTAATTCGTTTTTATTTGCTGATAAATTGAACTTGAACATTTATAAAAATCCAACCTTAATAGAGCAACATTGCTGCATCTGTTGATGTCAAGTTGTAGACTTGTTAGTGGGGTTTACGTTGAATTGCATGTTGAACAAATTGGTGTACGTATCTTAAAGGTCAGTTTACCCCAAAACACAATATAATTGTTCCAAATACAAAATACAACCTCTAGAATAAAACAGCAACAGCCGAACTTGACATAATAACAGAGAAACAGTGTGGACGGATGGGTCACATCACCAGGTAAGAGGTAAAATAAACTGTTTTGGGGTGAACTGTCCCTTTTTTTTAGCCTTCTCATCAGCTGCTCTCCCAGCTGTTGTTACTGGTTAGTGATGTAGGTAGAGCTTCCCGTGATGGTCAGTTGAGTCACACTTGTATTTACGGTGTTCAGGCCTGAGGATTTGCGGCGTGAGTTTGGCCGATATGGGCCAATAGTGGATGTCTACATCCCACTTGACTTCCATACACGTCGACCAAGAGGATTTGCATACATTCAATATCCTTTCCCAATGACTTTTTTCATTTTTTATTTTTTTTTTACTGTTTGTGCTCCTGCTAACAAAACATTTTCATTTTCATTTTCATTTCAGCGGAGAAGATATGCTTTTGTGACGTGTTTTTCACTTAATTTGATTGAATATCTAACACACATATTTCTCTGTTATTGCTTCAGAAAATGTAAAAGCATCCAGTTGTGGAACCGGCCACAAAGAGTAACAAAGACCCGTGTAGAGTAGCTGTAAAGACAAGTCACACAGACCTTCAGGATCAGAGGGAGGGAAAAGGTTGAAAAGAGAAAGTAAAGCATGAAGAGGAAAAGGGAACGGAGACAAAGCTTGGATATGGCGGCAAAGAATTGGGAAAAGAAAAGAGTTTTAAGAGGAAAAGGCAAGCAGGAAACCCGAGTCTCTGTGGGAGTCGATTAAAGAGTGTAAAGATCAAGATGAAGTTCAAAGTCAAGCATGGGCAAAGGTAACAAGTCTGAATTATTTTGTATCCTGACAAGACAATTCCACAAATTTGACATGACCACAAATTCAGCTTTCTTTGTTATATCAATGACTTTTGTAATTTTAATTCAATGACTTTAATAAACTATTTAATGTATTTGATTTGTTTTATACGTTTGTAGTCCTAGTCCCTGAGACAATTATTTGATTTCTTTGAAAAACTTGCTTCATCTTTTATCTCTACAAAAATGAACAGAGGATGTATTTGTTTGATGCTTTTTCACCTGCTATATCATATCAAGTAATGTGTAATTTGTGCCCATTTTAAACTGTTGTCTTATATCTAATCTCTTGATGATGTGAGGGGTGGGACATTGAATTGCTGTTTTTATATTTTATGTGAGGAGACCATTGTTTTTCCTTCTCTTACTTCACCCTTCTGAGAATTAAAAAAAAAAAAACTTGATTTGTGTGGCTTTATCAAAAAATGACAGCAAACAAAAACCCTTAACTACTCAGCATATTTGAGGATGTGCGTGATGCAGAAGATGCTCTTCACAGCCTGGACAGAAAGTGGGTTTGTGGCCGTCAGATTGAAATCCAGTTTGCCCAGGGTGACAGAAAGAGTAAGTGTTTAACGTTTTTATTTATTTTTGCCACCAAATACTAATGGAGTTTTTTTTAGCTGTTTTAGTCAGTGTCGCTTAAATGATACAGTGGGAGATAGAGATGTGGGAGCTAAAATGATGGCATTAAGCCATCTTTAACAGCATGGTGTTAGAGCATCAGTGATAATTAGATTTTCTGCTGACGGAACGTGTATACGGCTGCACAAGTGGTTCAAATTAAAGAGGTGGGATAGAGGGCGTTGATAATTGAAGTGGGTGAAATGAACAACAGTAACAAAGTGCTGTGGTAGCAGGATAAAATAAAAAATAAACGGGAGGAAATATTCAGCAGGTGTTTCCTTTCAACGGAAAAATGCTTACTATGACTGACTGACAGAACCTTTATCGGTTTTTCTTTGCAGCTTATAACATTATTAATGGCTCACCACCATGGCTTACTTGTTAAACTTGAGTGGAGTTATGAGTTCAACTGGTACTCGTCTTGATATGACTCATTAACATGTTCTTCAAGACCGATTTGTTAGCAGTGCAGTGAGAATTTATCTTCTAATGCATATACTCACTGTAGTCACCAACCAAACTAGTCATGGAAGTGTTAACTGGTTCACGTCTGCTGTAATGCTTGATGTAGAGGTGCACCCTGTATTCACTCTGTAGGGCTCATGGGACAGAAAGCACCTTTATTCCAAAACTGAAAAAATACAATAAAAATCTTGCAGAGGAGCTCCCAGTGGAATTCTACACCAGCTGTAGCTCGTGGGAATGTTTGGTGCGTTGTGTTTTCTAGTCTGGGCTCTAACAACCTCTCATCTCTGTCTAATTTCAGCACCAAATCAGATGAAGTCAAAGGAAAGGCATTCTCCAGGCAGGTCCTCTCGATACGACGACTACGATCGAGACAGCCGGCGCAGACGGTCGCGCAGTCGCAGCTACGACCGATACAGGTCACGCAGCCCTTCTTACGATCGACATCGCAGGCGATCGGAGAGTCCTCGAGAGTGAGTTTTACTTTCAGCAGGCTTGTTCCTCACAGTTGCCGTACTTAAATGTTTATTTGAAAGGGAAAATAACCTTTGCATGTCTGTCTTTAGGTCTCGTGGACGAGGGTATGGAGGAAGAAGCAGGAGCCGCGAGGATGAAAGGTACAACTTCTCTTTGGCTGCTTGCAGAGGTTGTGGTTTGCATCCGTTACTCCCTTTCTGACTTGGTCATGGTACTGTCTGTATTACACCGCTTCCTAACATAGAGCGAGGGAGCATACTGTGGCCAATGGGATGTGAAAAGTTGTCCAGATATACTACGAGTTATTGCGCACCACGAGGAGGGGATGGGATTTTTTTTCGTTGTGATATTTATCCAACGCTGCTCTTTTTCAGTCAACAACAGTCATAGAGAGGGTCACAGAAGCCTAATTGAAGGAGTGAAGGTAGATGTGATGTAACGTTTCCTCTTATTGTTACGATCCAAGCAGTGTTGGCTAAAAGCCAACACTGCTTGTAGAGTCTTTTAACCAGACCTACATGAGGCCAATGCGGCGCAAGAAAGGGAGAACTTGTTCGGACGCATGTTCTGGGCTGCCAATAAACCAATGTCCATTACATTAATTAAAGGTGCAATATGTAATATATTTACTGTATTAAATCCAAAAATGACCACAATATGTCATCAGATGTTGAGGAAACCTGCTACATTGAAATACTGTTTTCTGACAATGGCAGTATTTTGTACTTTTGAAATTTCCGTTCCGTGATGAAATTTCTGTTTCTGTGTTTTGATCTGTGTGTTGTTATCAACGGCCCAGTTTGACAGCCAGGCCGGGTTGCCAGATATACCTTTTTTAAAAACATAAACCCAGCGCGCTACAACTGTAATGTTAGTACAGCCATGTAAGCAGCAAACAATCAAACAGGATCAACGGAGATGGATTCTACCCGACCTAAAAAAAATCTTGGCATGTTTCCAACACTTGCATGACCAGAGATGTAATAAAACCCTGGTAAATATTGGAGATGTATGTGAAAGATGAAGACAGCTTAGAGCCCAAAAGGACGCAGAGTTGGCTAATTTCCTCCTGAACAGGTAATAATAGGGGTGTCACGATACTCACAAAAACAATTGAGACGCAGCCAGTAATGTGATTTGACTGGTCCTGGCTAACGCCGCCATGCTAACACGCCATAAATGGGTGCGGTGACCCATTTATTCAACGACGGCATGCTCACCGTAGCACAGGTATATTTCAGTATATTTAATTTCAGGTAAGTTTCAATCTACTTTCCAGTTAAACACAAATCAAACAATACCATTGACACGCCACGCTGACACGGTAAAAAGCTGTTTGCTTTGCCCTTTGCCATACACCTGTACCTGTTGATTCCCTAAATGTATTTCCGGTGACAATGCTCCATCCTGTGATCATACCCAAATCTCCATCGGCATTCATGTCACCAGAGTGCTATATAATATACATATGGCTCCAACACCGCTCTTTTTCAGTCGACTAAAATCCCAGAGAAAGCCGGTCAACGTTGCCTTGACAACTGCTGTGTTCCTCTGAGACTCAGCCTGGTTAGCACTTTACTATTGTTCTGCTAAGGTAAGTTACCTTCTGTCAGCCTTGTTTCTATATCGTTGGAATGCAGTTTCATTTGTCAATTTCGACCAATGCCGTTGAGGAAGTGCGTGAAACTTCACAAAAACAGAGGCAAGGCGAGCTTTTTTTGCCAAAACAATCTATTTGGCCGTTCGCATCGCGCCCGGTTAGGAAGCGGGGTTACTGTACAAATACAGACTTTCTTGGAAAGACCTATTGTACATTTGAGACACAGGACGGTTATGTGGACAGGAGTTTAGATAAACACAGAAGTGTCTAAATGGTCTCATCGTGTGTCTTCAGATACAGGCCGAGGCCTCGGAGAGAGTCCAGAGGAAGATCTCGTTCACGCTCAAAATCTGCATCTCCACGAGAAAACGCCAACCCAGCGTCGACTTCCCATTACACCGAGGAAGAAGTACGACGGACACACTCCCCATCCCGCTCCAGATCCCGGTCTGCATCGAGATCCCGCTCTCGTTCGCGTTCTCGGTCCCGATCCTGGGCTGGGCGCAAGTCGGGCGGACGCTAGAATAGTACCTGCTCGCCCTGTTATCCGTCTGTGTCAGATGCACCAGAGCTGGTTCATTTGTCAAGAAATGTTTGTTTTGACATGAATGTAACATTGTAGACAAACATTTGTAGAAAGCTTGTTTTTGCGGCTCTATTTTAAGAACAACGGTGGTCCTTTGCTTGGTTTTATAAAATTTCATTGATGAGATTTTCCCGATTTTAGAAAGATGAAACGGTCAGCGGCGGTTTCTGTGTTCAGTGGTAGTCTGCCAGGAATAATTGTCTTTTTTATATACGGTTATTGATAGGTTTGTTTTCTAAACCCTATGCACCCATTTTTGCAAAAAGAACATTCAGTATTTTAAAATGAATCCAGTCTGTTGATGGACCAAACCAGCGTTTTCTGTGTGCTTTATCGCATTTATAACAAATCATGTACTTTTTACTCTACTGCTGACCACAGATTTTTCTTCCTTTCTTTCAGCCACAGGTGTTCATTTATTTTACTGTATCAAAGTAAACTGTAAATTCAAGTTTTAGTCTCTGCAAGACAATGATTGTCATACTTTGAAAATGAGTCTGTGGCTGCCAGGAAGAAAAACATAAAAAATGTAAAAGGATATGGTCTGCGTTGGAAAATGATCAGCACTAGCGTCAAGTATGAATATTGAGGCAAAAATACACACAAACGCTGCTGTGGTCCTTAAGTGTTAAGATGTTGTCGACCATTGACTCTAACCACAAGCTGTTTATAAAAAAAAAAAAAAAAAGTACATTAATCTGTTTTTAATTTTGTGGTGTTTTCTGTACGATTTCCGAAAGTATTTTATTTTCCGAATAGTTCTCCAAATTTTGGTTGAGAGGAGGAACAAAAGTTGCTCATTGGTGTTTACATGACTGTGGTTTCCTTCAGAATGAATCTTGTCACTGCATGTTCTATTCTCTAATCTTCTATCTTTAGTAGGAATAAACTGTTATTTTCAGTAATAAATGGATAACATTCAGTATAAGGAAACTGTGTGTGGCTTTAGTTCGTAAACTCTGCTTGCAGATACAAATTGGTCCACTGAAGTGTATTAATATAGGTATTTACACTAGGCAGCCAAGCTCTATCTAAAGATGAAACTTAAATTGATAGTTTGGATCTGGGGTTGTATGAGGTACTTATCCATGGTCTGTGTATATATAGATGGAGGTCGGCCCCCAGTTTGGAGAAACGGACACTAGTTCTGTTAAGGAAGCTAAGCAATAAACTGCTGTGGAAGCAAAACATATTTTAGCCACCTAAAAAAGGACCCACTAAAATACCAATATTAGTTTAAGTATAATGGGTGATGATGGCGCAGTGGATATGGTGTGGGAGACCCAGGTTCAATTCTCAATGTGTCCCTGAGCAAGACACTTAACCCCTAGTTGCTCCAGAGGTGTGCGACCTCTAACATACGGTATAGTAATTGTAAGTCGCTTTGGATAAAAGTGTCAGCTAAATGACATGTAATGTAAAAGGGTACGCTATGTGTAAAATATTTTCACCACTTTACCTTCAGTCAAACTGCCCTTTCCGATACTGGAACTGAAGCTGCTGTATCGCTCTCTTCAAAGCCACCACACTCCTTTAACAAAAACAGTAATTTAACAAAAACAGTGGTGGCTTTGAAGAAAGCATAGACACAACTGCTTCAGTTCCCCATCAAAAAAAAGGCTGTCTGACAGTAAGGTAAAGCAGTGAAAATATTCTAAATTTAGTGTACACAGATATACAGTAGATTTTTTTTTTTTCAAGGTGGATAAAATGTGTGTTGCTCCTGCCCCCGTCCTCAAGCAGTCCATTGCTTAGCTTCTATGTCAGGATATCTGTCTGTTTCTCCAAACATAAATATACACTGATGAATGATTTGTACCTCATGCAACCCCACTTTAAAAGACCCAAACTAACCCTTTGATTAATTTGTGAATTTAAGGAGACAATATGGAGGAAACATCAGGTGAATTAAGTCAGAGGTTCCCATCCAATAGCCTGATGTCCAATAGGTGTTTCAGTATTATGAGAATAAGTGAAATCACAGTCTGCAGTCATCTGCATGGAAAATAGACCAGTCCAGCCGTGAACATCGATTTCCTTTT
Source organism: Perca flavescens (assembly GCF_004354835.1). Lineage (NCBI taxonomy): Eukaryota > Metazoa > Chordata > Actinopteri > Perciformes > Percidae > Perca > Perca flavescens. The sequence goes on along the minus strand of NC_041344.1, from coordinate 10,043,158 downwards.
TAATGGATCAGTAGCTAGGGTGAACTTAAAATTAGATTCACAGCGAAGAAGCAACCATGTATGAAATCGGACGTGCCCCATTGATCCCTGTATTGAAAAAAACAAACATTGATTAAACGAGTACAATGACAGCATGGAGGCTTGACGTGAGTTACTTTATCAAGAATATTGGTATTAAGCACAGGGTTGGTACAAATACAGAACAGACTGAACCGAGATAGTACTGTATTAATGCTATATGACTGAGATATGATCTCACCATTAATAATGGGGTTGCTGGTTCAAGCCCTGCCACTCTTGCAAACTGTTTTAAGTCTGTGTAGACTCTAGCATTACATTTGTTGTGCCCACCATCTCTGATCCCCTGCTCCTTGAACTTTGTTTTGTACCTGATGCTGCACTGTCGCCCCCTGAAGATGTACAAACGTGCACAAGTTGAACATCTATTGAGTCCCTATTCACCATTCTGTCTCTGTAAGCAAACTTGCTGTGATATTAGACCTGAAACAATTAGTCGATTAACAAAAAATGTGTCTGCAGTCATTCAAACAAAAGGGAACATTGTTTGTTTTGTTCTGTTATGGACAAAACAAGCAATTTGAAGATAATAAATTGGGATGGCAATATTTACCCATTTCTCAAAAAGTCGATAAAATAAGTGGGATTTGTTTGGATTTCATGTAAATAATACCTTATTATAAATAGTAAAAGACCAATGTTTTAGATTATATGCTACCCAGTACAATGACTAACACAGATTAGATTTGTAGTGGCTCATGAAGCTGGTCTTTGGAAGTTTTCTGTAGTGAGGAAGGAAACTAAATTGGTGTGTCTATGAACTCTCATCTGTGTGAATGTTCAATCAGTTTAATTAAGAATGTAATAAAGTATTTCAATTAGGTGACAGAAAATTTTAATATTCTTCAAATAAAACTTCTAACAGTTGCTGCTTTTCCTCATCCACCATTATAGTATATTGAATATTTTGGGGGTTTGGACTGTTGGTCACAAAAGTCATTTGAAATTTTGAATGGCATTTTTATGCCAATTATTTTCTCAATTGAATCCTTTTGTTTATAAAATGCTAGAAAATTGTAAAAAAAGAAAAGAAAAAAAAGCCAGTTTAGATCATGCCTTTCGATTAATTTATTTGTCAGCTTACTATCATGTAATACAAAGAAGAGCATAACATCTCCACAACTAAGCTGGAAGCAATTAATGTTTGCTTCTAGCTTCTTAATGCATGCTTGCGGAGAAAAAAAAAGTATGAATAGTCTATCAAAATCATTGTAGATTAATTTGTTATTAATCAATGAAATGATTCAGCTGCTCTAGCTGCATCAACAGCCACCATTCAACACTGGTAACAGAGCAGTGACCCGGACATGAACTTGTTGTGGCTCTAATGCATTATATCTCGCTGTTTTAAATAAGTGTGGGATATCTTGTATTTTAACAAATCCTACAATGTCAGGTCTCAGATTAAATCAGGATATTGATCCTCTTCAGAAGCATTATATCGATCATTATCCACTTTCAAGGCATGATCAGATGCAAGATCCCCATCAAAACCAGTGCACCACTTGTGTCCTGTGTGAATTTAGAGGATCAAATCACTTCAGGGTCTTTTAGGTTCAACCAGAAACGGGCGGCAAACTCTTGCATGCTTTGCAACACATTTCACCCCTGATGACTATCAGGAACTGGCAGTCAGTC